>NC_091516.1:6805469-6956368 GCF_947461875.1 Haliaeetus albicilla
TGACATTTCACAATACACCATCGGGTCCGTATATTACTTTTTCTGCTCCACTAAATCACATGATGATTTGGTGGAACAGAGAACACAAGGAACTGGAATTAGCTGGCCATCACTGCAGGTCGCATGAGCAAACAAGATGAAGTGTGCATTTGTGGAGAACTACATTTTGTGCTTGCATGAAAAGAGACACCGCAACCTACTTTCAGACTTTTTAATTTGCCATTAAATTTTAAAATATTACTTAATATAGGATGTTGATTGTTGGAAAAAAAAATCCAAACCCTGAAAATGCCCTGTACTTACATACTTGTAACTTGCTTCTGACACCTGTGAATCTCAACTGCATGTAGTAAAATAAAAAAATTCTCATAAGAAAATGTACTTCAGCTGATCAGTGTAATGAAATATTTGTTATCACTTTAATACTTATCAATTTATAATTAAAATCAAAGCTGTTAAAGGCCTGTATAAATAAACAGTGCAGCAAGAATCTATCTCTGTAACCCAGAGCTAAAACAGGCTTTTGGAAAGGTAAAGAATAATGTCCTTCTAAATATCAACTCAGATCATTGTATATTGCAGAACTGGAAAAGAGACAAACAGATAGAAGATGCAATTAAGACACTTCACCATGAACTCTGTCTTACTTGGGAATTTCTGTTGAACTACTAGATCCTAACAGAATTTAGTTCTGCTAAAGTCAATGGGCATTTTACTATCTGCTTCAATGGCAAGGATTTAATTCATGGAATCATACCCAGATCGAACACAGATGGACATAATCAAATTGAAGTACCTGCACTCATCAGGGTTTGTACCTAAATTAAACACTGAATCTACAATAAACAAACACAAGAGCTTAATGTGAATGGGCCAATGATGCTTGAATCCTGCATCTTTTGTCCTTTCTTTTCAGTGTTCAAGTACTTCTCTTCTGTATCAAGTAATTGTGGAGGGTTTAGCAACATACTACAATTGTGGAACTGTGAATTTGTAAAATTTGTTGGAAAGAAGAGGAAGTCTGTTGGAAAGTAAAAAAACAAACAAACCAGGTTTAATTGGTCAAATACACTGCTTAGAACATTGAGGGAATGCAGCCATCAAGTTACATGCCGTGATGACTACCTAGACATTCAAGGAAGTATTTTATGGGAGAGGTCAGACCCAGTCTCTAAAAAGCAGATGTGTTGGCCAGTGCTAATGAGGTCAGCACTGCAAGATACACTCACTGTCAGGCAGTGAAAAGGGTGGACAGATATGCTTTAGAGAACAAGGAAACCAAGTAGTGGAAGATGAAGAGTATACACAGGGAAAATGACCAGGATGGGGCAAATACTTCTCTCTAATACAGTACAGATGACGGATATATTCACCAATTCTGATTCAAAGGCACAAAAAGTTTCACAAGAAAAAAAGACAGCATCTGAAATAATTACTCTATTCTGCAGACAATATTCCAAACCCGTATGATCTTGTATTTCATACAAATCAAAGGACATTTATGCAAGTCAGTGTTGTTTACACAGTTTGAGGAGCCTAACTCAAACAAATAGATTTACATCATTACTACAAAAATTCACATAATTTCCCAGAGAAGCATGGTAATAATCTAGGTTATACTTTTGTCTTTCTGATGCAAATGCAAACTCTTACCCTGCAATGTCATTATCTTTCCCAACTCAACTCCTACTTCACAAATATTGCATCACTCCAACTTTTTTCCTCTTTTACTTACTTTGGGATTGAGCGTTGCTCAGAGTCCTCTTTCAGTTATTCTACATTTGTTTATTATTTTAATATACTGAAATTCTGTACAAAGAGGAGTTTTTACTCTCTCTCCCACCACAAAATATGACATTTCACTAGAGCCTGGCAACTTAATTATTGCATGTTTTGGGTTAAGACTCACGACTCACAGATGGTAGGTGAAGGAAGGTGTATGTGTGCTTATGCATGTACACCCTCTTAGTTAGTAAACAAGAAGTTAAAAGAAAAAAAAAAACCACAACAAAACCCTTCCCAGATTCTTCCAGCTTCTGTTAGGAATTATTTAAAACTTAAATTATTTGACTTAGTCCACAATTCTGAAGAGTGCTGGCTTTGTCTCTCTGCTCACATCCAAAATGTAGTGGAGGAGCACAGTGAGAGACCACTAGAGTAAGACGCTATAAGAGAGGGAGCAAGCCTGTGATGAACATTGTGTCCAACATGCATCCATAAAACCACATGCAACTCCTGACAAGACAACTTCACAGCACATAACAGCTCAGTTAACAGAGTTGAAGTGAGGTCAAGCCTGGAATACTAATTTTAATTGTCTTGTTCTAATTTTTTTAATCCTCCTGACTCTTTTCATTATAAGATCACAAATAACTTGTGTACATATTGGTTCTGAATAAAACACTGAGACATGAGTTTATTGTTTCTCTTAGTTGGAAGTTCCTAGAGGAAAAACACTGCCAAAACAATTTAATAGCATATTCAAAATTAAGAGTGCATTTTGACCCAAATGACTACAAATTAACCTAAAAAAAAAAAAAGGAAAGACAATCATTTATTCATTTTCCAAACAAAACAGGAAAATAACTGCAACAAAAGAGCATTTCAAACAGTCACTGAACAATACTGCAGAAGCATGTTTGTTAATAAAGGTAAGGACAGTTCCTTTGGAGGGAAGACGAGTTCTATGGCCTGAGGCTGAAAACTGTGTTTTGAGAAGTGTGCTGTAAAAAATTAAAATATTTGAGTTTCATTAACCTTTGATATATGTTCAAGAAAAACAGGAGAACTACCTCACTCAAATCTGAACCGTTTCACTTCCCAGCAAGCTGTGTTTTTAGATGAGCAAGATAGGTTTCCTGTCAAGCGCCTGAAAGATGTGTTCTGAATTTGATTCAAAGGTGCAGCTTTTCTCAGGAAGATCACATTGAGTACTGTTCATTCTCATGTGTGACAGTGTTGCTCAAGGCTGTTGCCAAATGTCACAGTACCACTTGTAACAGCTACAGGGAGAAGGGGGAGTTTTCACAATAAGAATTGTGCAATCAGATTAGCCAGTCCAAGGAGGATTATAAAGATGTGAATGATCAATGCTGGCCACGTCAGCTGCCCGGCATGATGCAGGGAGATCACGTAGATGAGGGACGGATACACGAATACAAAGGCCAGACCGCATGTTGCTCCAGAGTATCTGAGGAAAGGGTGGGAGAGAGGGGAAGAAGAAAAGGGGGAAAAAAAAAAAGAAAAAAAAAGAATGCTTTGTGTTAACTCTTATTTCTTGTTGTCATTTTTCCCCCTCAAACCAATGAACAGTCTGGCTGAACAATGACTATCTGCAGTTGCTAAACATCAATTACTGTTCCTTGCTGTTCTTCACCTCCTTCACTGGCATTTAATTATGCCCTTCTCTTGCTCAGCCCCCTGCTCCTGTGTAGCTACAATCTGACATGCCTCTGATGTTTCAGTCACATCTCCAGATGCTTCTGGGGACTAATTCCCTATCTTTGACTTGATGTTTCTACTTTCTTTGGGGAAATCGGTCACACACAACAGAAAAAGACCGGACAGTGCATCCTTTTTTAGGCATCCTTTACTGTCAGAACTGCAAATCTCATTGCATCCCAGCCATTTGGGGATGCATGTTAAAGCATGTAAGCAGAGAAATCCTCCTGAATCTGCAACTTTTATTTTAATTTATTTAATGAGCTTCTAGCAAACCATTCTCCAGACCTGAAAAGATCAACATGCCCTCCTGGTAACATGATCAACCACAGCAAGTGAAACACTTAACTGTTCTTTTTCTAACCACTCCCTTGCTTACCAAAACCTTCTCATTATTTTCCCCTATTGTGAATTTACACCTAACTAAGCTAGACTGCAGCCAATGTGCATTATTAACTAACAACATATTTTATTTCAAATATTTGAACATTCCTCTTAGACAGAGGAAACTTCATAATACAGAGTAACCGCCTGCAACAGAAAACCAGCAAGTACCTAAGTTAGACTGTGTATAGACAATTTATCAGCCGGAAATTCACTGTTCAAAATGTTTGATTACTATGCACAGAATGAACACATTAGCAGAGGTCAGGATCAGTTTGCAAACAGAGAAATGTACTGCATGATATTTAATTGGAATTAATAACTATACCATCTCTACCACTAGAGTACAAGAATTTTCACTGAAAGGAGAGGTAGAAAAATAAAAGGAAATGGAAAAAACCTCAAAGATCAGCCACCGAGCAAAAGTAAGTTATCCTGCTACTCTGGTCAGACCTAAACTTGTCATTCTGGTTTTATAATTGCAGATTTCCATATTTTTAAACACCTCCCTCTCCTGGTTGCTGTAATAAAGATGCGAACAAGGAGTGAATGACAATGATTACAAAAATGGTGGTGTCAAATGTAGAAAATAAAACTCATTAGATTGTTTCCTCTAATCTTTCTCAATTATAGAAATCCTAGGTGTTTATTAACATGGTAAATGTAAGATATCATTTAGAAGTACAACTTTTATGTCACTTTGCCCTTTCAAGTTATTTGCTTTCTTGGATTTTTATTATGGACATTCAAAACAGCTTCAAATGGTCTTAATGCAAAACAAAAACTTGAGAGAAGCCGCACAATAGCCAAGTAACTTTTTCCATTGACACCATATTCTTTCATTTGTATAGTTACAAGGCTCTCGGATAGCTCCAATGAAACTTGGGGAATCATCCCAATCATCTCAGATACAGAGGCACAATTACAGATAGCTGCTTGTCAGAACTTTAAAAGAGCTGATTGCTTATACTTCTAAATCATTACTTACAACTTGAAAAGGTGTAAGCCTCAAAAAATATAAAGATAGAATTACGCGCACTCATACTGTTCCTTTACAACATCAAGAAGCAAACATGAAGCAACACCACAGGCAAGTTCACTGTGCAAGCAACACTCACCTTATGATACCTCCTATATTTGGATAAAATCTTGCCATTACTACTCCAGCTCCTACAATTGCTACGTTCAGGACAAGCACATGGAAAATGCTACAGGAAAGTGAGGAAAGTGTGTTAAAATCTGTGCTGTATTTATTACAAAATACAACCATTATCCTTCATCTACACTAACATTTAACTGGTACATGGTGTTTCCATTTGCACGACTCACTCTATAAAGCTAACTAATTTCACCGCAAACATCTACTGAATATTCAGAGTGCCAAACTCTAAATATCAAGTGTTTTTACTCAAAATATTCCTAAGGAGTAAGTATGTGTAATTTGGCAGTTCTTCTGAAAAACATCATACGTGGTACTCAGCACTCAAGTATTTCAGCTGGATATTCAAATACCAAAGAAACAATACTGTATAACTTAATTCCCACAAGAAAGAATTAGCTTGTTCAGAGAATGATCTGAATTGCTCAAAGTGAACTAAAGGAAACCAGAAGAAAGGAAAAGATGCATCGAGTGGAAAACATTACACAGAATACTAGGGGGAAAATAACACCTTAAAACTTGAACTCTAATGCATTTTGACAGAGAACAAACATTTAGAATGTTGGACATCGTTTAATATTTGACCTGTGTACTATTTATGCTGGAATTTTTTGTTGAATTTGTTTTTACAAATAATCTCCTGTTGCTTTCCTTTTTGCATTAAGCATGAAAAAAAAGATTTTCTGTTCTGCAGAAGCAGCTTCTAATGCATCAGACAAACTCTGTGTAGTGATGCACAGAGCTGACACTCAGGAGAGTATCACTTTTCTTTAGAGAACATGAAAAGTTGGCATATTTTAATGTAAGGTGAAGTCAGGAAATACAATAAAAAACTGTGATATTTTGGTCACCCAGCTGTTTCTGTGAAGGGAAAAAAGAATTCACACAGAGGAAACATACATACACTTACAGGTTTTGTTTACTCTTCTGGAGGATTTGATTTCTTAAAATAAACAAAACCTGTAAGCTAATTTTTTCTTAACTGTATAAAGTATCTATTATGGAGGATGCCACTAACTAACAAACTTTTAAAAAGTGACCACTTCCATGGCTGAAAGGCTGGCTGCCAGTTTTGAAGTTAGGAAGAAATATTAGAGACATAGAGTAGTCTTATTAAACTTCAGGAGAATGGAGGTAATTTAAACAGAAAGGAATAATTTAAGATATGGACTATTTCTAACATTTGCTCTTAAAAATTGATGTTAAAAGACAGAAATAATATCTTTAATTTTGTACATGATATTTTAACAGTGGTACAAGATGTGTACCTCACAGACTGAAGATAGCCATAGGAATACAGCAGCTGAAACTTTAACAAATACATAATTGGATATAAACCTGGTAAAATCCAAGAATAAAAACCAAAATCCCCCAAATCAGACCTATTAGGGAAAGAAGGACCAAACATTTACTGCTTCTCTAATATTTTAAGGAAAGCCAATTAACTAAACTGTTCATAAAAAACTGTTTGCCATTAAAAATTACTTCCTCTCTCCCCACACATACAGCAGATTGCAAATCTTACTGTCAGATAGCACAACTGAAGCCAGAAGTTTATGAACACAGAAAATGACGGCATTTCTTCCATTCTTTTTTTTTGCTGAGATTAATTTTTTAGCAAGAGGGATTAAAAAGAGTGCAGGTTTAGTAATTAAAAAATGTTTTGCAGATTTGGGTTAGTTCAGAATATTTTAGCAGAAAACCTGAAAAAAGTCTTAAGTATTTCATTCTCACATGATTTAAAACAGAAGTGATTTTGTAGTTCAAAGTTGTTGCTTTTAAAAACATTAATTCCAGCTTCTTATAACTTCAAAAGCAAAGTGGCGTGTGTGTGTTTGGTGTGTAATAAAACATTTTTCAACTTCTTGATCTGGGAAAAAATAATTGGGTTGGGGAGGGGAGTGTGTTTTGGTTCAATTGAAAACAATGGTCTCAAAATGCTGGAGCCTTCAAAACAATTCAGTACTTGCAGAGTGGTGCTTTACAGTTTTAATTGTTACAATTAAGCAGGATCCTCAAGAATAATACCGAGATCAAAAGTCTGAAAAGGATTTAAATCCATCTGTTTCAGGGCAAAAGGTTACACTGTATTTCTCCCCCGGAACAAACTTGTTCCTTTTTCTACCTTTTTGAAACAGCCTGAGTTGTAACCACGTTATTGGATAACAGGTGTTTAACCTGCAACCCCTTTCTTTTCCCTAGGCACATATTCATAGTTCATCTCAGCTCCAAGACAGGAAAAAAAAATCATTCTTAGTGGAGAGAAAGGCATTATCATTTAGAAAAAACCCTATCCTTCTGAATAAAGAAGAATCTGATCGAGGGCTACTAGTAGCTGTATTATTTGAGATAGTATTTTTCATAAGACTGTAAGTTTCACGCAGGTGTGCTCCAGAAGGGACAACCATTTGTCATAGCCTGTGACATTTTAGCAAGTTCTAAATTGCTCCGTTTCAGCCTGACATTGGCTTATGGTGAAATTAATGGTCACCACACATCACAAAAGCGCAGTCAGAAAAACAGTATTTTTGGGGGGCATAACCATACCACCTCTGCTTATTATGACTATAGGAAGAAAAGTATGTAGATGATGTTAGAGATCAGAAAAGATTTGGCCCCCTTTTACCTAACCACCCTGCTGGCACAGAGCTGTTTTCTAAGCAGCATAACTTTCTTCCTTATGGTCAATGGCAGGAGAGTTGGGTGGCCCATGCCAGGGCTGGATTGTCCGCCTGGGCAGCCCGATTACGGTTTCTGCTCTGAGGCACAGGTTGGATTGCCTCAAGGAGGCCGTAATTCACAAAAGAGGAACACCCATGGCAATCCAAGTATGGCACATGACACTCTGTCTTTTATATTCCGTCCTCAGTCTCAATATTTTCGGTTGGGCAGATGAAGACTCTAGCTCTTTTCTACAAAGTGAATCACTGTTCACCTGCAAAAATCCTGCAATCCCACAAAAACAATAGTAGAGAGGAGGAAAAAAAAATATTCAAGCTTTCCCCTTGCTTTTTTCCCCCATTGCAAGGGCAACCTTTCAGATTGACAAGAGTTGAGAAACAACCTGGTATGCCAGAAGGTCATTAGAGGGCTTGCTCTATCAAGTTCTCTCCTGAGGAAGTGGTAGTTACAGTTAAGCCACTGAACAACAGTGACCACATATATCTAAGTAACCTCAGCATCCTCAAAGTAAGAATCATATCGAAAACTGTGAAAGCAAACCCTAGGGCAGGGGACATTTTAAGAAAGAAACTAATTTTAAATCCCCTCAGGTCAGACACAAGGAAACTAGCAGTGCTGGACTCAGCATGGAGTCACAGGGTGAACATACACAATAAAGGAAAGAGGAAAGCAAAGAAAAAAGCAAAACAGGATCATTTAAGTAAGAATTTTTGAAAGGTTACTGTATCTAAAAATGCAGTTTCTTCCTGGAAATCTCACTCAAGCGACATCAGTCAAAACACTATGAAACACAGCAGTTAAGAAGCAGCTAGGTGAAGAGCAGATAACACACATGCAAACAGCAGAAATTTATTTCATTGCATCAGAAGACACACATCTGTGGGAGAACTGGCAGGTCTGCTGGGCTACCATGGAGTACAGGGAGGACGATCTTTAAGGAAAGCCAAGTGATTTCTGTCCATCAGCTTATTTAACCTCTCAGAACAGGAAAGATATTAAAAAGTTTTAAAAACTGATCAGATGACTGTACAAAGCAATTTATGCACAGCATATAATTAATCAAGGGAATTCTCTGTCACAAATATCACTGTAGCCAAGAGCCAATAATAATAATAAAAAAACTAGCTTTCTGTACCCAAAAGAAGATCCAGAGTCACGTAAGAAACAGCAGATAAACCACATGCCTCTGGCCCTAAGTCACCCATTAAAAGATGCTATTGGAAACATTTCTCACTTTAGAAAAGAAAGTAATTTCCCAATACACGATATTTTGGCCTTCCTTTACAACACCAGGGAGAGAAGAAGAGAATGAAGAGTTCCTTGGGCTTTGTCCCAGTACGTCACTTTCTATGTTGTTGTCTGCACACTAGCATACATTTTGCAAAATTAAAGAAGGAATTAGGATGCCTTCTCTTGTCTCTAAACCTTTTGCAGGAAGCACAGAAAGGCTGAAGGTTTTGTGATGATGCCTGTCAGAAGACTACTGTGCCCAGCATATCTACACATGTATTTGTTTTTAAACTGGGCAGTGACAGAAGTGACTGGTACCTAAGAGGAAGGAGAATCCCCCTTCTTAGAAGCAGAGGGGCTTTTGTTCTCCTCCTGACTGCTAGAGGACATAGGATGCTATTCATTTCCTCTATGCTTCAGTCAAGCAAGCTGCCACTGTTGAGCTGACCCCTGATGTGAAACCTGGGAGAAGAAAAAGTTATGTATCATCTACTCAAGCTTTTAAGTTTGGAAAGGGTGAGCTTCTTCAACACAATAGACTACAGGTTAGCAGGATACATTATGGATAAACACAGCAAAGCATTGTTAGTAGAAAAATAGCACTGCAAAGTATCTAAAAAGCGTTGAGACAGAAGACATTGGGATCAGTCTTCAGACAAGAAAAGCTCCCCTGAAGGTGAGTAAATGATTCCTCATTATAATCCAGTGATAATCCATGGCCTACCAGCAAAAGCCAGGATAAGAAACAGGATGCTGCTTTTGGTAGAAATTGCCTTGGATTAGACCGATTGTCAAGACTAAGAACTACAAAACAGCAAACTGATACCTTGATGCTTCATCGTACCAAGTGACACATAAATCGTAAAGAAAAAGGAGTTAAAGCAAAGAACCAAATTTATCTGAGTCATACAGTCACTGCTAGGAAATAAAAATTATCTGGCAACCCTGTAAGCACATGCATGATCAAGCTATTCAATCAACAGCCAGCTTTAAGACACATCCATCCAGAACTCCAAGTGCTCCAGCTAATAATGGCTATCTGTTAACTCCATCCATGGCAGCAGCATGTATCCACATCTGCAAAAAATTGCTCATATGAAGAAGCCTGGCTTTTCATATGGGGGAGCTTCTAGTTCATGTGAAACCTGCAGCACATCTGTATGGAGCAACCCAGGGCTTAAAAAGGAAGATAGGTAAATTTATAATGGGGACTTGGACCAGAGGAGCAGGTGTGATTTGTTTGCTTGGTTTCTTTTGTAAAAAAGGAAATAATGGGATAATTATAGCCAGAAGGTAAATTTATAACATTCTCTCAGCTGCAAAGGAAACTTAGTATAGGAAGGATGCACCTATGGAAATACATGTGATTTAGCACATTGAATCACAGGGTTAAATGAGGTAGCCAACAGAGATCCTCAAATGCACATTCAATATGAATTCAGCACATTGCCCAATGTGCTCTATAAACAGACGGATGGATATACCATCAGTGCACACTCCTAAAGTGCACTTCCACAACCTGAAAATAAAAATAGGAAAAGGCAGAAAAATCATGTAAATGGACAGAATCAGTCACAAAAATACAAGATTTTAAACTGTGGGTTTGTTTGGTTGGTTGGTTGGGTTTTTTTTAATTCTTCTAGAAGAATAGCACAGAACCCCACTTTCTGTTCTTCTCTTTTTCTCCTGCTTCATCCTTTTGGTTCATTACTTACAAAGAAATTTTCTCCAGTAAGTAACCAGGAATATTCCCCTCTGTATATACGCCTTATGCATACATCTAAGAGGTAAAGCTTGAGTCTCTGCAGGTCACCCTTCTTATTGCCCGAGAACCATTAGCCCTGGACATTGAATATTTCAATAAAAGAAGCCGAGTATATATAACTACTAGTAGAGTGCTCATTTTTCTACACAGAAGTCATGGAACTTAATATTTCCATGTAGGTTCTTCAACAGGCTCCCCAGTGAGACATCAGTAAATGTCAGCAAGAGCCACTTCCTTATATTTGCAAAATGTTTCCCCATAAAAGCAACTTGGGGAAAAACTCAAGAATACTGAAATTTTTCCTAGGAAGGTGATATAGGCACAGTGCTACTAAAGGACCTCCATCAGCTTTAGCTACTGGTGAGAACCAGTCACCAAAAGACATATTTCACAACCATGTAGGAAATCTTTACTATCCTCCCAGAGACAGGTCCTGTGCTTGCTACCAGTCTTCAGTTAGTCCCCATTCCATAGAAAAACTAAGGGCTGACCTTGCCAGCTGTAAATGCACAGAAGCTGAAGCTTGGAGGTTAGCTGAGTGATTTTTGTGCTATATTTGAGATACTTGGGATACTAGAGAGGGAGACACAGCCAGCCAGCCAGTATGTACTACCTTATCACTATAGGTTGGATTGATTTAAGTGGCTTCCTAGAAACCATTTTTGACTTTTCAGAAACTTTAAATACCACCCTATAAGGAGTCTTTAAAAAAAAAAGTGAGTGAAACAACCCACAGGACATCCTGGAGACAAGAACCAAGCAAGTATTTGCATCATCACATTCGTCATACCATGCAGGCTTAAAACAGCAAGCTGGAATTAACCTGAGAAGAGACTGGTATGAAGCTGTAGGTTCTAGGAGAGGGCATGAGGGAAATGAAAACCATTCTGGTCAGGGAGTAACTGGAGGGAGGAGATAGGAAGAGGCACATCCACATAATATAAAGGACATGGCTATTTCCCAGTGGCTGTGAAATCCATGTTTAGCACTTAAATCAATGGCCTTGTTTCCAAGAGTAACTTGCAGCAGTTCCTAAAAATCTCAACGTTGAACTACATACAATTTAGTATCAAAAAAAGTAGGCACTTATTTCACTGCCTAATTTTAGGCATCCAATTTCTAGAGCTTCTCATACCTATTTTAGGACATAGAAGAAACCTGAAACTTGGAACATCTTCCCAGACCTGTATGCTACTGCTGATGCCACAGAGGAAATACACATTTCTTTCTGGGATATTTTTTTCCTTTCCTCCATCAACAGCAATTCACAATATAAAATAAGAAACTCGGAGATAAATGCCAACTTCTCAGCTGTGACAAATTTGGACAATACTCCAAATTTAAATGTCCCAGGTTTTATTTAAAAAAAAAACAAACTAAAATTGAAATCTGGATCAGCTCTTCCCTGGAGTTCAGACAGTGTACAAATGCAGGGGTGGGGCTCATCTCTAAAATTAGCATGTGAAAAGCTATTTTTATAAGCATAGCAGCAGCCTAGATAACACAGCTAACAACTCACTCAGCTATTAGCCCTGTTTAAAAACAGATGGATGATTACTAATTATGCACAATAAAAACACATATGGCACCCTGAAAGGTAATCCAGAGGGTATGTCCTTCAAAGCTTAAAGACTACTTCATGAAATGTTTCTGAACAAAATTTTTTTCCTGTATAACTCTTCTTTTGCCATATAAATGCATAACACAAAGGAATTGTATTGACAAAACTCCTCTGTTTATTGACAAAATGAAGAGCTAAAACAAAAGAAGCCCCTCCCCAATTCTGCTCTGCCAAGCTGTAGCAGTCCTGATCTGCAGACAAGTTTATTTTGCATGCCTGTTCACCCCCTGACTCCACAAACATTGTGAAATTAGCTTCTGAAATGTACCTAATGCAGCAAAGGAAATCCCCCAAAGCTCAGCCAAATTTCTGACAAAATAAGGCCAGTTAAGCAGCGTGCCAAGTTCTTGTCAAGGACTAGACTTCTTACCTTGGGTAAGCATTTCCAAAAAACTGTCTTAACAGCTGAACTCGTGCCAGATAGCCCAACAGTGGGTATACAGTTATCATCTGGAACAGCAGGAATATTCTTGCAACAAATGACATGATGTCATCACTGGGAAAGTTATCTAGAAAATTCTAAACACAGGAATAATGTTACACTTATCAATTGTGGCTTGATTACATGTATATGCTGATTTTTAATAGCTGTGTGCAAGAAAGGAAGGGATAAAAGCCAAGCAACTAAAATTGCTAAATGAGCTCCATAACATGAAATACCCTCTCCCTCTTTCACAATTGCCTTGCCACCAAATACCAACTGATTTTTTAATATTACAGGGCTGATGTCAGCTTTCACGTTAGCATTAAAGATGGCATTATTTTCTAATCTTCTGAACATCCTCAAATAATCAAGGCTGTGGAAGGGCCACCTGATTTTTTAGGCATTTAGGATTCATATGCTCCTATTACCTGTCAGATAATATCTAAATATTAAAACCAGTTATTTAATCAGTAAAACTGGATCACATACAAATGAGGAAGGGATCATATACTACACATGGGAACATCTGAAAAAGTACTATAAGACTTAAGTATCATGGAAATATACAAATGGCTTTGTAAGTACTTAGGATAACTACAGAAAATAAATGGGAAGAAAATCACTTGTCTTCTATTATTTAACTGGGGATTTCACCCCATGAAATTATTTTAAATGGTTCAAAAAAATTACTTCATGGTTAAACAATTGCACCAGTTCTCACTAAGCTACAGTCAGAGGAAGCCTTTAAATGCTGCTTTATTGCTAAATATTATGCAAGAGACATGGAACAGCTGGCATAAAATGGATCACCAGTTGATAACTCCTATCTTTGAAGTAATTCAGCGTGTGGCAATCAGCCTTACCTATGAACAGGTAAGAGTTTAATAGCCTTCACAAGGTGTTTCATGTGGTGCTATTATCTGAAGAATACTGCTGTCAAGGCTCACCAAAGTGTTAGACTCCAAACCCACCCACAGTGAGGACTCCTACCGTAACGAGTTTCTTTTTCTGGAGTACCTGAAACCAGTCCCAGTGAGTGGGACTGGTCACTGCACACACAACTAAACATAAACATAATACTTTTCAGGATTAAAGAAGATAAAGAAATTAAAGACTTAACTGTTCACTTGTTCATTTTGGCCCTTTCTTCATCACTTTCATAGAATATTTATTAAATGTTTGTTTTATACAGAACCACTAGCAACCAGACATGAATATAAATGAGATAACACAACCATTACTCATCTGCTTGTGGTAGTGCCCATGAGACATTAGCCAACTGACTGGAGTCAAGGACAGATGTGTCTGCCAGGATGAGTCATGAAGCAAGAAGCAGTAGCAGTTCTTTTTTTTAATACATGTTTATTAAAAGATCAAGGACAAATATATACTGCAGTAAAATATCTCACCTGTTCAATACATTCTTTGGATAGCGGTGGAGAAGGAAAAGATGCAAAAATTATCACTCCAACATACAGATATGTTAATCCCACCAGGAAGTATGCAATAGAGAGGTCTCTCACCTGAAGAAAAATAAAATCTTATTTTGGCCAGCGCTGACACCAAAACAGGCAAAATAAAAACCTCATCAGAAGACTTCTATTGCATTTATTACTGTTACTTTTACATTTACTACTGTTTTCTATTTATTAGTATTACTTTTACATTTTTACTTTTACTTTCTATTACTTGAATGGGCATTTCAAATCTGGTCCTGGATCAGATCAGAAAGCTGCAAGAAGATACCCCAAAGTGGAGTTAGACAGGTATTATGTACCTATCTACATAAAGGCACCAAGAAACAGATATGCTAGTAGATGTAGCATGTTATTGTTGGACACACAAACATATACCAGTTATTAAAACAAACAAACAAGAACCCCCCCCTCTATTTTCTTACATTCACTTATTCCTACTAAGAGCCCTGGGACACAGAGACAGCTGTCAAAGACAGAGACAGGTTAGTCAGGACTAAAATCTTGCAATTAAAGACATCAGCCTACCCAACTGCAGATATAACGTAAAGAAGCTGCTTTGAAACCTAAGAGGATGATCCACACACACTGGCTCCAAATCAGAAACTAGTATGTCAGGCTTCTGTATGAATGGTGTGATGGTACAGGACATAGCTAATACACCATTAAATAAAAATTATAAATAAACCAGAAAGGCATCGTTAGGCATAGAGGTATACATGTCCTTTAGCTTTAGCATTTTATTTTATAATGACTCTTTCATTTAAAATTGCCTATCCACTTTATTACTGAATCTCTACAAACACCCCAGGTAAGTGTACTAAATAATAGTCAAAGATTTTTAGGAGAGAGTGCTGAAGCTAGGGTCATAAATCCATATTTAACTATATTACATATACCTAAATATGGATTTAAACTTCAACTTCAGTGTTCACTTCTGAAAATTTTTACTATATTTATGAAGTATCTAATATATAAAAAGATTGTCAACTACTCAAAAATAATTAAAATATTTTAGCAACATGTAGTACTGGAAAATAAGCTGCAAATCTACTCAAGCACTTTATGAAATTGCAGAATCCACATATACATCAGAGTGACCTCATAGCAATGTACTTAGTGGGTTACTCTTCTACATCAATTTTTTTTTGGAAATAAAGTAGGAGACCATTGGTTTCTAGTTATTAACTAAGTATATTCTGTACAAGCTTATGCTACATTACGAAAGACTCATTACCTTATAGCAAACCATTTGTTCAGCTGCTGCTAATGATCAGCTTCTTAAGGGATTACTAGTAATGCTTCAATACATGACCCTATTTTCCTGTGACTGAGAAGCAAGTCTTAGTAGCTCAGGCACAGCACCAAATGATTAGGACTATATGGCTTCCAGACCAGGATCATAATTATGGCCTCGAGCCAGCTCACTGAGCATCAGCAAAGCTTGCTCACATCTGTGCATGGAAGTACTTCCCCAAGTGTTTCTTCACACTATCTCCTTGACAAAAGCAGCATATCATATACCTTTCTGGGGTCTCCTGAGGGCAAGGTTGTCCCTGAGGAAAGTATAAAATGCTAGATTACGAGTTTAAAGAAAAGTTCAGGAGGAGGCCAGTTTTTAGTCAGGCAACTGGAATCTCCCACTCATTTTGCCAGTGCTTTTGGGGGGAAGACTGGTGTCTTTTTCCCCATCAGCCTGCAAAAGGCTAATGATATTTCTCATCAGACAACAATAAGCTGTTAACATATACCCCAGGGTGGCCCTCATGTCCCCAGCAGCTGCACACTTCCAGCTGCAACCTCTTCCTCCTGCTGACCAGTTACATGCAGCTGGAAGATGCTTCTCTAGTCTTCACTCTCCTTGCACTGGTCACTGACTAAGGACTACCAACCTCGATCAGAAGTTGAGCAATAGTGTTTTCTTTAAATTATTCCCAGAATTTCTCCTCAGTGACATGAGAATTGGTACAGGTTTTTATATAACAGCTACATCTTCAAAAGCACCAGTGCTCATCCTAAAAAGTGATGTTAGGAATACTAAATTTGAACATCTAGATTTCTTATAGATATTTATGAGTAACTTCCATTAACTGCAGGAGCCAGAGATTGATCAGGGTAAGATGGTTTTGCAGAGTCACAGACTCTCATCTCTAGAAGACAGGACTTGGTCATTTTTTAAAATGCACCCAAGACCTTAAAGCACATCATCTGACAAAAGCTGTTTTCACTTACTTTACATTTGGTATTTTAGGTGTATTCCTCATGCATAAAGAGAGCATAGTAACTCGCAGTTGTTATTTGTACTCAGCCTACATGTAAGCTCTACAACCAACTGTAAAACAATTTTTGCTGTGACAAGTACTTGCAGTTGTGAGGGCACGCAATCTGAAATTAAATTCTCACTGCTTCCTTTGGACTACACTTGATTAAGGGTAGATAGCTGGCGTACTATTACCTCTGATTATACTAACCAGTTCATGTTCCTACAGTTATTAAGGGTGTGTGCTTTAATCTGCACTGAAACTAAGTGCTGAGATAATTTTGATAGTGTATTTTTATAGCACGTAACACAATAGACCCTTGTCTTCAGGTGCTGTCACCATACAAAGAATACCCAGGTTTTGATTTCCATAAGCAACAAGAAAGGAAATAAAAACAACTTGAAAACCTGAATTTCTTTTTTCTCAAACATCTCTCAGCTCCCTTGCAAACATCTGCTTCTGTATATAATATGATTATCTTTGTACAAGAGTGTGTGTTTTTATATGTAACAGGAACATCTTTTGATTACTGTTCATTACTCTTCAGGAGACCTGGGTTCACTCTGTAAAGACCTTGACTATAAATACTGTTTAGACAGCATAATTCCAGATAAAACCAAAGGACACATGGAGAGAGATAAAAGGATTAATTTTAAGTAACAGAGCAATAATCGCATTTGTCTATTTTAAATTTTATACTAAAACATTTATATTCAGAATGGACATGACTGTGGTGGAAGCTGCCTAAGCATAAAGGATACAGCAGTTCTCGCACCTAGAGTTTATAATCTAAGATTCAAATGTAGAAAAAAAGGTTGAAAGGAGGAGGTATTTGGGGGTCAGAGTGGAAGGGAAGTATCAGAGTTAACAGGCAGGTCACAGTCTGTAAGGATCACAGCTTGCCACCTGCCAAGCCCTTGTCAAGTACACCTGAACTAATAGGCAGATTTTGAGGTGGAACTTGGAGAATGTATGTTAGCTGCAGTTAACTGCTGACCAGGAGCTTTTCTGGTCACATGCACAGAACAAAGTGTTACAAGTGCCTGTGGAAGAACAGAAAATTGGGTGACTGAGGCTGGCAGAAGCAGCAGAATGAAGGCAGAAATCAGACTCCTAACAAAAGGATGAGTCTGATAAATCGGGTGGAGTTAACAAAGAAAACTCTGAAAGTACAAGACATTGTATCACACATATAGACTAGTACGGAGGTGCAGGCTGGACCTGCGGCACAGGACTGGATGCAGCACAGTGAAGGCTCTCTGGCCCTACAGGTATTTCCTATGTGACGGTGAAAAGAACAGGCAACTTTCAGGTCTTGTTTCCCCTGTTGCACGCCATGCAGAAAATAGTTCATTTTTAGCTCAGTACCACAGTGAAAGTTACAGTTTGTAGAGTTGCTTCTTGGATGGAGAAGCCTGTATCAGTGCTTAGTAATTATTACCACATTAGAAGAAGTACCTTTTAATCATCCAACTTCAGATTGGTCACTTCTCACAAGAGAGATGCTGTCTCTGTAATACCTCAAATGGACTCTGATCCGTACCATAAAAACAGACTTCACTTGTTCAAGCACCAAGGGCAAGTGATAACATTTAACAGGATGACAAAAAAAGTACTTCACCAAAATGCATAATGCTGTACATAATTTTGGCTGGAAAGAGAAACCAATGGTAGGGCAGCAACAATGGAAGCTCACTCTGTTTACAGGGAATAAACAGTGTTTCAATATTGCAGAAATAAGAACCATCCACAGCTCCATACCTTCTGCAGTTACCACCTGGACAAAAAAATATCTCCCCACTCCCAGCCTTTCCCCCAGGTAGGTCCACAAAAAATTGTTAGGAGACAGCACTAGCTGCCTACGTGCCTGTAGATCATGCTCTGGGCTTGTGCAGCATCTGTAGAGTTGCTCAGGGAACCAGATCACAGACATGAATCAGAAAAAAAAACCCAAAACAAAACCCCCAACAAATCACCTTTTTGTGGCGGGGTTAGTTTTCTATGCAATCAGTTTCCAAACCAGCTGATTGTGCAGTGCACAAAAACTTACACAGATAAATACAAGGGGACAGCAGTGGGAGATGGTAACAGGGAACTCAACTTTGAACTGCAGACTCAGAACTCTGCTCGCACGGCTTCTCCAGGCTGTGGTGCTGACGTTTGGCTTACTCCAGTGCACTGCTCTTCTCACACCCACACCACTGTACTGGAATAGCAGCCAGAGGAATCCTCCCCTTATGTGTGTTTTAGCTTTGGGCAGTGATACATGCCTCTGATCAGAATGGAAGCTGCTATTGTTTTGGATTTCTTACTCCATAAAAGGAATGTTATTGCTTCTCTTACTTTTTTCCACCTCCCCGAAGAGATGTTCTTATGACCACTGGTTTCAGCAAGTTTTGTTGAAAACTAAAACAGTACTTTTTCAGTTTGCCAAATTCTGTGCCTTTTCACAGAACTCTGATGGAAGTGACATGTTAACAGGTCGATCCATAAAACAGTGGAGTCTCCAATCGACTCCCCATGAGATACTGATATAAGAAAGCATCTTGTTAATGTAAACACCCTCAACACCATGACTTTTGACAGAAGTTGAGATCCCTATACATATGCAAACCTCCCACTTAGTCCAGCACCTTAGTGAAATAATGACAAAACAGTCAGCTCTTCAAGAGCATCAGCGCTTCATTAACATTTGCAAAGCAGTTTGAGTCGAGGTGAAAGGCTCCTGTACAGCTACAAACAGGGAAGGAAATCTCTATCCAAATAAAACTCCTGGAGGAACTATGCACAGATTTGGTTTCCCATTACAAACCTTTCCTGCCATACTTAAAGGTGCTCTTTCCATGTAATCTGAACACTCTTCTGGAATGCCAGAGTCTTGTGAGTCTTGTCGAGGGCTTGGGATCCGTGCTAGGGCTGACTTGGAAATTCAACTTAAGCTCCAGGGAGGGCATTCAGAAAAGCTGATTCAAATGCAGGCAGCAATTTCTTCCTTCTTAACATAGGAAAAGCAAGATGGAGAAGATTCCAGGTGCTGCTCTTTGCAGCTGATTGCTTGCTCTGATGTAAATGGAGGGGGAAAAGCCACAGGAAAAGTCTTGAAGATAGCATGGAGGCATTAGGCCTCTTCTGCATACAGAGCTCATTGCTGGAATGACTATGACTTTAGAATTTGAAAGCCATAGCTAAAGAGGAAAAGAAACAGTGCCCTTTTCCACATTGTAAGATCTTCTTAAGAAAACTGAGAAGAAACTTACTTAGTTTTCTTTATCCAGAGCTTCACTAACCCCCTCTTTAGTTGTTAAACTATTTTCAGAAATGCTCATAAACCCCAAGAAGCTTTCCTGGAGGAGAATTCATGACTCCTTTACAGAGGTGGTCACTCACAAGCTGGCCTTAGTTCACAGGGACAGAAAAGTAACTATGCAAATTACTAAAGCAAAAGGTCATCTCACTGCATTAGCACATAATCTGTACTTCAGCTCTGAATAATCAAATCAGATATATTTTATCTGATGTGTTGTGTAGGCAACTGGCTCTAGGTGGCCTTGCTTGAGCAGAGGAGTTGGACAAGATGACATCCAGAGGTCCCTTTCAACCTCAACCATTCTCTGATTCTGTACCAGTTTTTCATACAGCTAATACATAAAAATCTTTGTATGTTATTGCAGTTACCTTTACAGCTAAGATTTTAATGAAGCTGGACAAGAATCTTGGGAAGTAGGGAGGAAAAAATTAGATAATAAAAATAATTACAATAAAAATGTACTCTAGGACTCTAACTCTGTATCATACTTACTCCATTTTGTATTTTATAATGGGAAGATATTAAGAAAGAAGGCTGTTCCATCTGCACGAGCAGTACATATTTTTTTCAAGGGCAAAGGACCAGTCCAAAGGCTCCATATCACAAAGGTTCCCAATCCAGGCTTCAACTTTGAGGATGTCCTAAATAGGGTCAGGTTTCCCTATGAACCTTGACTTGGACTGTGACACAAAACTACTGAAGCAACTCTGAGAAAAGATATTACCTAGACCCCCAAATTATTGTTCAGGATTCTGCTAAAATCAGTCCTGTGCCCAATATTCTCCAGCATTTTTCATTCTAAGACTAGTCAATTTTTCTAGAGTCTTACAACATTGTCAAGCCTTCTGTCTCTTGTGTGTAATTTGGCCATTTAATACCACAAATAAGTTTGACCACAAGTAAGTCTGGGATGCTCCTCAAGGCTTTCATTTGAATAAATCTGTAATGCATCTTTTACTCTGTTGGTAGCCAGTGAGAAGTATGTATAACTGGTCTCTTATCAGATCACAAGAACAAGTTACATTTTCTGAAGCTATTACAGTCCCTGGATCAATATCAAGAGAAACAGACAGGAAAAAAATAGTGTCACCTGGCAATCTAGATATAAATCAGCAAGGTCTTTTGAAATCACTTACATTGTTTTCTTGATTCCTGTTATTCTGAAGAAGTGTGATGACACAGTTGTGGATGAAGAAGGCAAGTGTCAGAACCCCTGTGAGCTGAGGGAACAGAATTCTAAACTCTAAGGGAAGAAAAAAAGTGTTAATAACTTACTTCTTTGAAACAAACAATGCCAAAATGCAAGCACATACAGTGCTGCGGGTCTGTTGGCAGAAACATGAACCTCCACATTGAAATGGGACAATCTATCTTACCTCTGACCATAGCCAATACAAATATTTAATCAGGAAGTACAAAATGTGTGAAGACAGTGGTTGCTATATAACCCACTCTCCAGCAAAGTTTCTTGAGAGACCCCAACCATCAAATATTATTAGGTTAATCTAGGATTTACACATACAAGCTTTTCTGGTTCTCAACAGTTCAACTGAAAAGCATTTCTGAGGCAGGAATTGATTGCAGTGAGGCTGTGTATCTATTGGTCCCTGAACAGGGAGATGGGGGGGAAGGAATCATTTGCTCTGTGACCATCTTTTGTTGTTATGAAGTCACGCTACCAGAGGAAAAATGACATCTGCAGCTGTTGAAGAGGTTCTGCCTACAAACCAGGGCATAAAGAAAGGCAGAGCAACTTCCTGTCTTATCACACACCTTACAGTATCTATGAAAAAAAAAATTTTTTTTTTTTGTCTCCATGGGAATAGCATTGCTCTGCTTCTTTTAATACTTGAAGGATTATTTTCACACGCTTGTGTTTCTTGAAGTGCTGCAACTGGTTTAGGAATTCATCAATGTGTAACATCATTAAAGCACCATCTTTGTTGGCATTATATAATGATATATGTACTCTTTAGAGTGTTAACAGCAATTAGAAATCCCTGAGCTAGCTCAGCTTCTGGAAAACATCCAGCAATATAGCAAAACACTCATCAGAGGCTCACAAACCCTTACAGATCAAACCACAGAGAGCTCTATGCAAACATACTTAAACCAGATTTCTCTAAAGTGCTGTGAAGTCAGCAAGGTAAACACACCCCAGGCAATTAATGAAGGGCTCATCCAGGTTGAGAGAATATGCCTTCCCTAGGGCTGGATTCGCTATATCTTCAATACCTAATTAGCATGATGTGCTACTGATAGAATTGAGAGTGCAAGCGACTTTTGGGCTTGTTTTCCATCCACTACTTTAATCTCAGTAATAAAAATAGAACTGACAGATTCAGAATCTCTTTCAACACTGCGTTTCCCCCATCACTACAACAATCAGTAGTAGCTGGATTTATATGCATTAGCTACATGCTTTGCCTATCTCCTAGCAGTACTAGTTGCATTGCCAAAATAATCAAACTACTGGGTGCTCTACTTCGTAGTGACCCATGGCACACGTGTCATGCTGTAACTCAGTTTACACTAGGACTACTTAACAGGTCTTGGACTTGAACCTGAAGATACTTAAAACCTGATTTTTAAGACTTAGGCTGGTTTGCAGTTTATATGGGTATGTTAGTGAACCATAGTTTGGGCAAATTTTCTCCTGCACTCTCAGGAATGAGCCTGTAGATATGAGGCCATGTGAGCATTTGAAGACTGTCTGCAGAGGCAGTTCAGGTGAAGAACAAGTTTCCATGCTTTCAATGGAGCAAGACCAAACACTGTCGTCTATCTACTGACTGAGCAGCACATGCTTGAGTACCATATCTCCTTACAGACAGCTTTAAGAATAATACCATGCAAAATAAATTAGGTCATTAATGCTGATGCTAATTATCCAGTGCTTTGAAATCCAAATTTTTACACTGGAGACAAAAGTAGTTTGTTAGTCCAAAAATTCTGTCTAAAAGTAAATGCAGTGATGGAGGAAAATAGATAGCATAGATAGTTCCATTTCAGAACTACCTACATCCATCTGTAAATTTGTGCTTATGCTGTATGCTTATGTAGTCAGGAGGATTCTTAGGGAATCACGATGATAATCCAGTTCATCCTCAGAGCATCTGCTTTGCTCTTGCAAACAGTCATACTCAGCAACAGTTGCCTGGCTTTGAAGACTCAGCCAGAAAGGACATTGAAGAAACTGTTTTACATAGCCTTTCACTTGTTTCTTGTCATTCAGATCTTTAAATAGCATTCTGAATGCGTGGATGAGATGAGGAAGGAATGACCTTCAGCAGTTACAGAAAAATGAACAAATGGATTTGATTATAGCTAGGGGCTGGGAGGTGGAGAATGGGAATACTGGTGGAGAATTTTGAGCAGACTGCTTTGCCAAATGTACATGGAATACACTAGCTAAGCTGTTTATTCTGCTTATTATTGTGCCAGATGCATTTCAGTTCATTTAGAGAGCTGAATTAACCCAAAGGGAGTGGTAGAAGACAACAAAGAATAAGTAGCTGCAAGACCACTGACTATGATGTGAACACACCTAAATCAGTTGAATTTTGTATCGGTAACTTTACTCAATTAACTACTATCTGTAGTTTACTCACCGAGTTGTCACTCTTGTTGCCACAGTGTTTACCATGATTCCACAAATTAGATCAGAGTCTATTAGAAACACAGAAAAACTCTGGTGTTTCTTTTTTTGATCTCTTACCTTGCTACAGTAGTTCAAAACCCATCCTAATGTTTTAAGTTATCCTTGTTTTGTTCTCCAGTTCTACATTATTGGACCTAACAATAGTTTGCAACCCATGTGTAAAACTGGTAGTACAGTCCTTATTGTGACTGGAAACTAAAAATGCAGACCCACAAAAGAAACCTAAAAAGGTGCATATCTTTGAATTTTGCCTTAAGTAAAGAAGTAACTTTTAAAGAAGGACAAAATACTCATTTCTAAGAACAGAAGGAGTGATACAATTCAATAGTACAGGACACAGCTCCTAGGACCTAAGTGGTCATGCATTTGCCCGTTGTAAAGGATGGAGAAAAAACAGCTAAGACATAACCCCAGATCTCTCATTCCAAGCCTCCTAAAACAAGAAACCAATCTCTTTAGACTATCTGTTCATGCAATACCACTGTTTATGACTGTGACATCTCACCCAGTAATTTGTAACAGTAATTTGGAAAGAACAAACAGCCACAAAAACAACATTCAAGAAAGAAAAGAAACATACTGTGGAGCTAATGGGTGTTCAAAGAGAAAAGCTAAGATCACCGAAAAGGAGGGGCTTAGGGGAGAATGTGAAGCCCAAGGGCAGCCTTGGCTGCAGTGACCATGAAACGGTGGAGTTCAAGATCCTTAGGGCAGTGAGGAGGGCTCACAGCAAGCTCACTTCCCTGGACTTCAGGACAGCAGACTTTGGCCTCTTCAGGGATCTGCTTGGTAGAGTACCAAGGCCCTGGAGAAAAGAGAGGCCCAAGAATGCTGGTTAATATTCAAGGGTCACCTCCTCCAAGCTCAACAGTGATACATCCCAACAAAGAGGAAGTCAGGCAAAAAAAACCAGGAGGCCTGCATGGATGAACAAGGAGCTCCTGGACAAACTCAAACACAAAAAGGAAGACTACAGAAGGTGGAAGCAAGGGCAGGTAGCCTAGGAGGAATACAGAGAAATTGTCCGAGCAGCCAGGGATCAGGTTAGGAAAGCCAAAGCCCTGATAGAATTAAATCTGGCCAGGGATGTCAAGGGCAACAAGAAAAGCTTCTATAGGTATGTCAGTGATAAAAGGAAGACTAGGGAAAATGTGGGCCCTCTCCGGAAGGAAAGAGGAGACCTCGTTACCCGGGATATAGAGAAGGCTGAGGTACTCAACAACTTTTTTGTCTCAGCCTTCACCAGCAAGTGCTCCTGCCACACTGCCCAAGTCACAGAAGGCAAAGGAAGGGACTGGGAGAATGAAGAACCAACCACCACAGAAGATCATGTTCAAGACCATCTAAGCAACCCAAAGGTACACAAGTCCACGGGACCTAATGAGATACATCTGCGGGTCCTGAGGGAACTGGCAGACGAAGTGGCTAAGCCACTATCCATCATATTTGAGAAGTTGTGGCAGTCTGGGGAAGTTCCCACTGATTGGAGAAGGGGAAACTTAACCCCCATTTTTAAAAAGGGGAAAAAGGAAGACCCGGGGGACTACAGGCCAGTCAGTGTTACATCTGTGCCTGGCAACATCAGGGAGCAGATCCCCCTGGAAACTATGCTAGGGCACATGGAAAGTAAGAAGGTGATTGGTGACAGCCAAGATAGCTTCAGTAAGGAAAAATTGTGCCCGACAAATTTGGTGGCCTTCTATGACGGGGTGGTTACAGCATTGGTGGATAAGGGAAGAGCAACAGATGTTATCTACCTGGACTTGTGTAAAGCATTTGACAGTGTCCTGCATAACATCCTTGTCTCTAAATTGGAGAGACATGGATTTGAAGGATGAACCAGTTGGTGGGCAAGGAATTGGCTAGGTGGCTGCACACAAAGAGTTGCAGTCAACAGCTCGATATCTGAGTGGAGAGCAGTGATGAGTGGTGTTCCTCAGGGGTCGGTATTGGGACCAGCGCTGTTTAACATCTGTGTCACTGACATGGACAGTAGGATTGAGTGCACCTCAGCAAGTTGCTGACGACACCAAGCTGTGCGGTGCGGTCAACACGCTGGAGGGAAGTGATGCCATCCAGAGGGACCTTGACAGGCTTGAGAGGTGGGCCCGTACGAACCTCTTGAAGTTCAACAGGGCCAAGTGCAAGGTCCTGCACATGGATTGGGGCAATCCCAAGCACAAATACAGGCTGGGCAATGAGTGGATTGAGAGCAGCCCTGAGGAGAAGGATGTGGGGATATTAGTGGATGAAAAACTGAATATGAGCCAGCAATGTGTGCTCACAGCCCAGAAAGCCAATGCATTCTGGGCTGCATCATAAGAAGTGTAATCAGCAGGTCGAGGGACGTGATTCTGCCCCTCTACTCTGCTCTCATGAGACCCCACCTGGAGTACTGCATTCCGTCCCGAGGCCCCCAACATAAGAAAGACATGGACCTGCCCAAGGAGGTCCTTATAAGGACAGGTTGAGGGAGTTGAGCTTTTTTAGCCTAGAGAAGAGAAGGCTCCGGGGAGAGCTTATAACAACCTTCCAGTACTTAAAGCGGGCCTACAGGAAAGATGGGAAGGGACTCTTTAACAGGGAGTGTAGTGATAGGACAAGGAGTAACAGTTTTAAACTGAAAGAGGGTAGATTTAGATTAGATGTAAGGAAAAAATTCTTTACTGTGAGGGTGGTGGGACACTGGAACAGGTTGCCCAGAGAATTTGTGGATGCCCCATCCCTGGAAGTGTTCAAGGCCAGGTTAGATGGGACTTTGAGCAACATGGTCTAGTGGAAGGTGTCCCTGCCCATGGCAGGGGGTTGGAACTAGATGATCTTTAAGGTCCCTTCCAACCCAAACCATTTTATGATTCTGTTCTATGATTCTGTGAAGATTATGGACTAAAACCTGAGACAGATTGGGAAGTACAGGAAAATTATGCTCATAAATTATGGTGAATGAGCTATTTCATTAAAGCAAGACAGTGTGTGGAGAACTTACAGCACCTTAACCAGTCAATCTGTCTACAGTTTGACCTTTGTAACTGCTACTGAAATAGGCATGATCTGAAAACAGTGCAGCTAGAACTTATGTAATACAGGTGAAAAAGGACTATGGCAAGCTCCCTGAGACATAATATATGTTGGAGATACCTCTGACAGGCACTCCTCTTCTCCACAGTGCTGATACTGACTCCTAATTAAGGAACATCACTGGGAAAGGGATTGTCACTTTGTCACAAGGGATCCTTCCTGAGCCTCCATATGCAACATCAGACAACATTTCCTCACTTCTGTCACGGTGGTGTCAAAAGGTAAATGAGAAAGTTGTTCATGAATTGCTTTAAAAAAATCTTAAACCCATCATATACATGCTTCATTACTACATTTTAACTATCTTACCTGGTACAAAATAATCATTCTCTGTAAACCAGTTGTATTCTAAGTGGATTCCCAGACGAGCAGCCTTAACAGTAACCAGAAAAACTAAGTAGACAACTGAAACCGTACCTAGAAAAGACAAGAGCCAAACAAACATCATGAGGCAGTAGAAAGTATTTGTGATCTGTTTTATTCTGGCTCCATCCAGCTAGTTACCAGTAGCCCAAACACATAGGGTTGGTATTCATTCTTAAAAATACAGGCTAGTCTAAATTTTCTTTTTCTTTATTTCTTTCATAGGTCAGAGAGAAAGAATAATGCACTTGCACCCAATGGAAGCTTTCAGCATGTTTAATGTTCTCCAGATGCTGCAGTAGTGACAGTGGAAGAAGTACCCTGAAATCCCTGGTGCTGGGCAGGTAGGGAGAGCTCTAGGCAGTAACTCATTGGTTCCAGCTTCAGCTGCCAGGATTTTAATCTAACATGAGACAAAGTTGGCCACAGTACTGCAGCCATTACAACATCTATTCCGTCACTGACTTTTTGAACCCAATGGCCCAATGAGATATGAATGTTTACTGCAGTTGTGAACTTCACACTGTGAGCTAGAAACTGATAAGGGCATTTGATCACTACTGATTTAAACTTTATCTTTATCATAACCATGGATAACCTTGATCATAACACTGGATTTGCATTCCATCTCATTGGTTCAGAGGCATCCAGCAATACTCTGCACAGCTAGAGGCCTACAGGTAAGATCACAGATAGGTATAAATGCCTTGCTGTGTCTGCCTGTGGGATGGAAAGCATATGATCTTGGCTCCTGCCATTCAGAAGAGGTAAGGACAGAATAATAAGTACCTAAAAATTGAAGGAAACTGTACAACAGTAATTAAGGCTACTGCAATGCAACATCCCGGCCAACGGTACTGCTAGTCACCAGAGAACAGGCTATAGGTAAGTAAAACCAAAGAAACAGCATTTTTACAGTTTATAATACAGGTTCAGATAAGACATAATTTCTTTCTAGGAATATCTCCAAGGTTAAAAAATAAACTGAAGAAATTATAATTCAATTACACAGAGCATAGTCAAGGAATTAGGAAGATAAAAGGTTCTGTACTTGAGGATCAGCTTAATGGCTACAATATTCTGTAGTTTCCTAATGATTTAGGTTTCTGTAGGTGTAAAGATACATAAAAGTGCTCTATTAAGATTCATTTCAGCATCTCAAAAATTGCCTTCCATTTTTTCTGGTCCTATAAATGTCAAGGTTTACAAAAACTAAGGCAACTTTGAACAGCTTCTGAATTACACAATAATCTACTGAAGTTATGAGAAATTCATATTTTAATATTCAGGTTCTCAAATAAAAGAATAGTTGCCCATGATAATGTGCTGCTTTTAAAAAAAGATACAGTTATGGCTAGACCTCACTTGATCAAATATTTTCTTATTCTTAATGTTATACCTAGTCTACGTAAAAACCTTACTTTTTACACAGAGGTACTATCACTTACCCAAGTTCCTGTGTTGCATTTTCATTTAGTGGTTCCAGCAACAGCAGATCCAAGCTCTAATTAAGTGTCATACTGGAACACAGGACAAACTAGACTCTCAATTCCCTGTCCTCTACCTCCTTTACAATACATCTCCATCATCTTTCAACCTATTCTGTGATCCCCCATCCCCTTTCCTTTTCTCTTCATCATGGGCTTCAATACTATGCCCTCAGACCTCTCCTACTTCATAAACTGTGACCAACCCTACCCATCATCCATGTACTTTATCCATTTCACCAATACCACCTGCCTCAGTCTTCTACCTCAACACATGGAAGCAAGGAGGAGTCGCAATTTTTGACCTTGTAGGGTACAACAGGCCAGGGTATTGGGAGCTGGGGCAAAGCACAGCAGCAGGTTATGCTGATTGATGTTGTGATTAATTAATCAACTGATTGGCAGCAAATGACTTCAGGTCAGAAGCAATTAATCTTTGGAAGTAATTGCCTGTGTTGAATGTTTACCAGATGAGGAAGGGTATGCCTGACTGTTTGTGCCAAGGAAGTAAACATCAAATGCTGCATAGTAGTATGTGTACCACAGTCTGGGAAAATCTGTTGTAAATACATAGAACTTGTTTTCCAGGATTATCAAGTGAGTAAAAGAAAAAAAACACAGAATCATAGAATCATTTAGGTCGGAAAAGACCCTCAAGATCATCGAGTCCAACCATCATCCATGCCCACTAAACCATGTTCTGAAGTGCGTTGTCTACATGCTTTTTGAATACATCCAGGGATGGTGACTCCACCACTTCCCTGGGCAGCCTGTTCCAATACCTGAAAACCCTCTCAGTAAAGAAATTTTTCCTAATATCCAATCCAAACCTCCCCTGGCGCAACTTGAGGCCATTTCCTCTCATCCTATCACTAGTTACTTGATAGAAGAGACCAGTACCCACCTCACTACAACCTGCTTTCAGGTAGTTGTAGAGAGTGATAAGCTGTCCCCTCAGCCTCATTTTCTGCAGACTAAACAACCCCAGTTCCCTCAGCCGCTCCTCATAAGACTTGTGCTCCAGGCCCCTCACCAACTTGGTTGCCCTTCTCTGGACACACTCCAGCACCTCCATGTCTTTCCCATAGTGAGGGGCCCAAAACTGAACACAGGACTCGAGGTGCGGCCTCACCAGTGCCGAGTACAGGGGAACAATCACCTCCCTGCTCCTGCTGGCCACACCATTTCTGATGCAGGCCAGGATGCCACTGGCCTTCTTGGCCACCTGGGCACACTGCTGGCTCATATTCAGCCGGCTGTCGACCAGCACCCCCAGGTCCTTCTCTGCCGGGCAGCTTTCCAGCCACTCTTCCCTAAGCCTGTAGCACTGCATGGGGTTGTTGTGACCAAAGTGTAGGCCCCGGCACTTGGCCTTGTTGAAAGTCCTTATTAACTGTAAGACTGAAGCAAAGCAGGGTAGAAAGCCTGTAGGTGATTAACAAACCAAGCAGTGAATCACTCTGAGGCACAATATCGGCTGCCGGGAAACTACTGGAAGAGTGGCTGGAAAGCTGGCTGGTGGAAAAGGACCTGGAGGTGTTGGTTGACAGCCGGCTGAATATGAGCCAGCAGTGTGCCCAGGTGGCCAAGAAGGCCAATGGCATCCTGGCCTGCATCAGAAATAGTGTGGCCAGCAGGAGCAGGGAGGTGATTGTTCCCCTGTACTGGGCACTGGTGAGGCCGCACCTCGAGTCCTGTGTTCAGTTTTGGGCCCCTCACTACAGGAAAGACATGGAGGTGCTGGAGCGTGTCCAGAGAAGGGCAACCAAGTTGGTGAGGGGCCTGGAGCACAAGTCTTGTGAGGAGCGGCTGAGGGAACTGTGGGGTGGTTTAGCCTGGAGAAAATGAGGCTGAGGGGAGACCTTATCGCTCTCTACAACTACCCAAAGGGGGGTTGTAGTGAGGTGGGTACTGGTCTCTTCTATCAAGTAACTAGTGATAGGATGAGAGGAAATGGCCTCAAGTTGCGCCAGGGGAGGTTTGGATTGGATATTAGGAAAAATTTCTTTACTGAAAGGGTTTTCAGGTATTGGAACAGGCTGCCCAGGGAAGTGGTGGAGTCACCATCCCTGGACGTATTTAAAAGATGTGTAGATGTAGCACTTAGGGACATGGTTTAGTGGTGGACTTGGCAGTGTTATGTTAATGGTTGGACTCGATGATCTTAAAGGTCTTTCCCAACCTGAATGATTGTATTCTATGATTCTACTCATTGGAGTAGCTTTCACTGTCTTCTACACATTTTAGCCACAATGAACTAATGCTATGAAAGTATTTGTTACCTACCTAGGACATTAAACTTTGCAAAGAAGGATGGAGACTTCAGATTTAGCAGGGGCAGAAGAACAGCAATCAGGTAAAATGGTACTGTTTGTGATTTGTTCCACCACTCCTCGAAGAGTTCAAAACCAGTATTGTTGCCAGAAGAGAAGATCACACTCTTGTTCTGTGGTGGGTGACTGCTAGCAGCACTTGGACAAATGACTGGGAGAAAGGAAAAGAAAAATATCCCCAGGTGAAAATGGTTTCACTTGCATAGAATCTTCACAGCCAAGATCCTATAATTTCTGGAGTGTTCTACCTATGGGGAATAAGACCACTCAAAAGCAATGTTTGACAATTCAGTTCCTAACTTCTACTTGTTTTTTTATCAGGAGTTCAGTGCTAAGGTTTCATTGGTAGGCACCCTGCACTCTAAGCTGACAAGTGCTATGTTTTTTTCAGCCGAGCACAACAAAGATGCTATTTGTCTGACACCTGAGCTAGGGCATAGGATCAGCCTTCAAGGTGACATACCAGTAACTAGGTGTGTTCAGTGCCTACATGCATCTGCTGGAATCAAGTCATAGGAACACACCTCTGCAACTGGCTGCGTATTTAGCTTTGTAATCTGTCCCTGCACACTTCAGTAAGATCATATGAACCAAGATGCAAGCGCACCTGTGTATAGAAGAGCCTGTATTACTGTACACTGCTCTGGGAACACACAAACTAAGGATGACAAGAAAGCTACTACAACAATTGGCAGGTCTAAAACTCATGCACTGAACCAAAACATCCTGTCATCTTGGTGCCGTGCCAGGTGCAAGTACAACACTGCTAGACAAAAAAACAGAAGCAATTTATGCACCCATAGTATATGCACCCATAACACTTGCAAAAGGGAACATCTCACTGCTGTTACATGGTGGCTGATCAATGGCAGCACCTGAACAAGTGACTGGAACAAAACCAACCAACCAAAAAGATCCCTTGATAAAAATGTGTTTATTTGATTTTTGTTATAATCAGCATTTCTTTCTAACACATGCCTACAAAGTTACATGTTGAAATATGAACCTGTGTTACTGTTCTTATAATGTCTTATTTTAAATTTTGGCATCCTGCAATACTTGATAGCCTCCCTCCTACATTGGCTGCACGCCTGTTCTGTTACAAAGGCAAAGGTGTAAAAAGTGTTCTGCCAAATTTCTTGAGAGACCATTATGTTACTTCCAGTTTTCTCATTTGCTGTCTCTCCATTGCTTATAAGAGGACTGTTTCACAGACCTTGAAAAATGCTTTTGTTGTTACTGATCTCCTTGGTAGCCCTGAATGCCCTGCCAAGAGTCATTTGAGCATCTGGCAGCCATTAATTTTGTGAAGCAGCTGCTTTAAATCTTCCAGTTGCTGGAGGATGCTGTGGAATATTGTTGTCTACTTTGTCTCCAAGTTATACCCCCTGCTGCATTAACAATGGGACAGAACAGCAGAAGCAGGACAGAGCACAAGAGAAAGAGCACTGCAGCAGCTATTGGTGCCTTGCTGGTAAGGAGAAACAGGATTCAACGCTAGCTCAAATGCAAATCAACTGGTTTTCAGAATTTATTTCTCAACTCCTTTGCCTGACTCCAAGAGCTGCCCTCCAGAAACACGGCTGCAGCTAGTGTGATGTAGCTGTCTGGCTGGTACTGAAATGTTTCCCCATTCCCCTAAGCACCCAGGATACAGAAAATTTTCTGCTTTGTAACAAAGCACTACATGTTCAGTTACTATATATAGGTAGCAAGATCAGAGGCTGACAATGCCTAGCTCCTGCCTTCATTCTACGTTATTCTGCTTACTTAAGAACTTGCAACAGACCTGTCTCCATACTTGACTGCGGTTTCTTCCCTTAGTTGTGCAAATGTCAGACTCTCCACAAAACACAAGCGGATGCTCATTTAGCCCGACATTTGTTTCTTTTTGTGCTGAACATCATTAAAGCTGTTCTTATGGCATTTTTGTAATTAAGAATGTTGCTGTAGAGGTGGTGAGGAGCAAAGATGTCCCAGCCAAGATTTTAAACAGTAAACAGATCTGATGTGCCTTAACTTTAGGGTGCGAAAGATAAAATTCCTTAAGGCAATTCCTCACTGAGCAACTACTGTTAAGAGGTCTAACATTCATGGTTTTAAGGAGGATCTGTCTGGGTATACACTTGTAATTTGCTTTTTAATCCTTATTCCCACCCTCACTTACTTTTTTTTTTCTTTTCAACTATTAAGCTTTCCAAGTGTGTGGTTATTTGTGGAAGTACAAATCCCAGATAATCAGTACAAAGTACAAATCCCAGAAAATTACAGTTTTTTTAAAAAACAGGTAGTTAGAACTTATGATATACATTTTATAACTGGAATGTGGTTAGGCAAGGAAACATGATGATCTGCCTTTAAACCCCCACCCCAAACCAGGAAACAATACTAATAAGTGCTCTTACCTTTGTTACTTCCATTCGTGCCAGGAACAATATCTGTTACATTAATGTCATGCACAAAGTCTGAAAAGAAGAAAATCTTACTATCAATGCCCCAAACCTGCTGTTAGGCTTTTGTCTGTTGACTTGATAAAAATTAAGTAAGCAAATCTTTAGGAAAATGACATCAGAGGCACTTGCAATTCCCCCAACCCCAAGTGGATATTTTAAAACTTTCTTTTAGAAGTGTTTTAAAGTAGCCCCCCACTGCACTACTTTCTTCTCAGCAGCCCTGTCCTTTTATGAAGTTCCCAAGCCTCCCCTCCCAGCCGCTCATTCCTGTTTCCCCAGTACACCTCCACTTGTCCCAGCTCCTCTGTCTGCAGCGTTGTACAGTAGGTTAGTGGGGAGATGCGTCTTAAAACCAGTCTCTTTTGGGACAGAAAAAGAGTGCATGCAACTACATCCTTAGTCCAGATGGTATTATATGGAAAAAGCTTCCCCTACTAATTTTTCTAATCTTTTTCTCAGAAGAGACTCCGTGGGATGCTTTTTCCATGTTGTATTTTAAAGAAAGGTATCTCTGGAAAAAGATTTAAGTCTCACTGTCTACAGTCATCTCTAGTAGTATTTTGTTTCCAGTACACTCCTGTGCTACGTTATTGCTCTGCCACACCAGGTATTTCTTAGTTTCTGCAACTTCACCAGTATGAGAGTGTTGGATAGCAATTTCCTTATATTTATGTATATATACACACAGAAAATGCCCATCAGCGTGGAAATTTAATTAGTGTGTCTGTTGTTAAAATTTGCTTCTGCTGCATGTGGGTGTATTATGCACACAGAAAATCAACTGCGGCAGTAGACCTCAGATCTTTTTAATGCAATTAACTGCAACTTGTTTCCATAAAAAAAGTTTTGTTCCCACAAGACTTTTTTCTATTTTTTGTTTCTTCATTTTGATTTATGACACCCTGAATCACAGCTAAGTTTCTTATACTTACTGATATCAGTTCAGTTCAGCAATCAGAAGATTTAACTAAAATAATTCATCACCTCCTCACTTCACCACTGCTTTGTTTTACTAGTTAAAAAAAGTACCTAGTGTGAAGCCATCAAAAGAACTGATAGCTCTTAGAGAATTAGAGCTCTTTAGAATTAGTTATAGATGGATATCCAACCTATGTGTCCTCTGTACTTAAAAAGTGTTTTAGGACTAGCAATTGTATTTTTGGATTTATTTGTTTCATAAAACAAACACAAAACAAAAGGATGGGACACCACGTTAAAAAAAAAAAAGACAGGATATCATACTTATAGAATCATTTAGGTTGGAAAAGACCTTCAAGATCATTGAGTCCAACCATTAACCATGCCCACTAAACCATGTCCTGAAGTACCCTGTCCACTCGCTTTTTGAATATCTCCAGGGATGGTGACTCAACCACTTCCCTGGGCAGCCCATTCCAAAGTTTGACAACCCCCTCAGTAAAAAAATTTTTCCTAATATCTAACCTAAATCTCCCTTGCCTCAACTTGAGGCCATTTGCCCTTGTCCTATCTCCAGCCACCTGACAGAAGAGACCAGCACCCACCTCACTACAACCCCCCTTCAGGTAGTTGTAGAGAGCGATAAGGTCTCTCCTCAGCCTCCTCTTCTCCAGGCTAAACAACACCAGCTCCCTCAGCTGCTCCTCATAAGACTTGTGCTCCAGGCCCCTCACCAACTTGGCTGCCCTTCTCTGAACACAACTCCAGCACCTCCAAGTCTTTCCTGTAGTGAGGGGCCCAAAACTGAACACAGGACTCGAGGTGCGACCTCACCAGTGCCGAGTACAGGGGAACAACCACCTCCCTGCTCCTGCTGGCCACACTATTTCTGATACAGGCCAGGATGCCGTTGGCCTTCTTGGCCACCTGGGCACACTGCTGGCTCATATTCAGCCGGCTGTCGACCAGCACCCCCAGGTCCTTCTCTGCCGGGCAGCTTTCCAGCCACTCTTCCCCAAGCCTGTAGCGCTGCATGGGGTTGTTGTGACCCAAAGGCAGGACCCTGCACTTGGCCTTGTTGAACCTCATACAATTGGCCTCAGCCCATCGATCCAGCCTGTCCAGATCCCTCTGTAGAGCCTCCCTACCCTCAAGCAGATCGACCCTGCCTCCCAACTTGGTGTCGTCTGCAAACTTGCCGAGGGTGCACTCAAACTTGCTGAGGGTGCACTCAAACTGGCTTACAGTTCTTGCATTCTTTGTGTACTACTAATTTCTAGACTATCCTCCCTTAGGAAATAAATTTGTTCCCACCTAAATTGTGTGTGCAGATTTTTTAAAAAGTCATCTGAATGTACAAGAAATACAGTAGCCTGCTTAGAATAACTTAGAAACGCATGGCTGGAAGATGCCATTGTGTCAAACCTACATCCTATTACCCATTTTACAACTTAGTAATTAAGTAGCCACAATGAAAGTTAGGATAAGAATCCAATGATTAAAGTTATCACAGAGCAAACAACTTAAATAAGAACCCCTAACAAATATAGGTAAATGATAAAAGAACATGCCAATCTAAGGGAAAAGCAGGACTTCTTTCCTAGAAAAGGAACTGTTTCAATCATTCTGAAGTTTGCTTATTAGAATTAGGAGTTATTTGGTTAAGAATAATTTAGGATTAAAGTGCTAACCTTATTAAAAAAACCCAAAGTCTAAAATGAAATGGCCTTAACAACGTATGAATTAGGTCAGCTGTAAAATATACCAGTCATTAACCAATAAAGTATGTCCTTCAGGGATGGTGGGAACTCTAATTAAACATTGTTTAAGAGGTATAAATGTCTGTGCTGTTATTTGCCTCAAAGATTTGTTAATTACTTTCAAAACAGAAACTCTTAAATCTTAGTTGTTCTGTTCAACGCTATGAGTCAGATTTTCAAAGCTCTCAATTCCAACATTTATTCCCACAACTCTACATACCTAATTGATTGTATCCACAAAAGCTTGTGTGTCTGTGCACGTACAAGGGTGTAAATAACCAATGTTTTCTTTTGTAGCAACGCCAGACTAAGAATTGTTCTTACACTCTGCTACAGTTCATCGTTCCTTCAGGGACGCTTGCAAGAACCTTCTATATGGCAGCACTCTAAGTGTGCTTGTTGAAATCTAGAATGAAACTAGATTTTTTTTCCATTAATCTGGATCATTGCAACAGCCTAGCCTATTATGTGGCTGTTCAAATAGTTACACCCATGCAAACAAGGAGGGAGTGAAAATACAAAGTGGAAACAAGCAACCAGGTTTGGGTTGTTTAAACTACACCAAGAAGCCTCATTACTGACATGCAAATCAGGTAATTGGTACTTTGCCTTTGATTAAAACCACACTTCAAGAGAGAAACTGACAAACTGACTTTGAAAACATACATGACTGTGCCCATAATCACACACATAGTTACTTATTCTCACTTGACTTTTCATGCAAAGTAACAGAAAAATGAAGATTAAGTAAATGGACAATTCTTTTTCAGTATACAGCAAAGTCTTGATCTTTCCACAACATAGCTGTAAAATTTAACCAAAAATGTATACTTACTGTATATAAACCTTCCTGTGTTGAACAGAAAGTTGGACATAAGCACCCAATAAACAACCATGGCTCCAACAAGCGATACCATAGAAAATAAGAGGCTTGACCATTGACCAAAGGATCCAAAGTAATACTTGCAAACATCTGGAAATTCCCAGTTTGAGGTATCTATTAAAGCTGAAGAAGATACAAAACCCAGAAGCATATTTAAACAAAATGTTATATTAGAGTCAGTAGAACTCTTCATGACAGTATGTGTTCTTGTTTCAGAGTACTCTTGACAGAAATTCACAGTGCTTCCAAGGGCTAAGAAGATTGCTGTTAACTTTAAATTTGAACATTCATAAGGCCTTTGAAGGAGCCTGAAGTGGTAGAGGCTTTTATTGTGGCTATACTACTACTTTGAGTACTTCCAGAAGCACTGGAATAAGACATGGTGACAAAAATGCAGCCATGCATTTGCAGCTAAAGGCTTTTGCATGAGGTATGGCAAAGTAGGCCAGACCATGAACTAGTCCTCAACAATGCCCTGAAATGAGCTGTCACAAACTGGAGGTCTTAACTGCCTTTATCTGAGCAAGTGAGGGGTTAGTTTATGCATAAAAGCACCAACTACAAAAGCTGCAAGATGAGTTTTGAACAATAAAAGTACATTCAAAGTAGAACTACTGTCATTGAGGCAATTGTCCATAAATTGCTTCCGACATAATATACATAAATATTAGGGTAGTACAGACATACAACACAAGTGGATGCAGCTACAGCCCATGCTGTTCCACTGCAGAACATGATCAGAAATACAGGTAGAGAACTGGACAGTGTTTATGGAGCAGAAGGGAAGCCTCTAACTCTGCAAGTCCCCAAACGCTTAGTAAGTGAACATTTGAAACGGTGCTTGCTAAGAGTTTGGGTTTGGCTATAATACTTAGGTTCCAGAGAACTGAAGGACCATCTAATAGGGGAAGACAGATATTTAGGTGACAGAGCTTAGATCAGACTACAAAAGTAGGGAGACATTCAAAGGAACAGCTTTTATTTGCAGGTCAGATCTAACATATACTAAAGATACAGACAAACTATGAATCTATTAGATCTCTGTATTTCACACTTCATGGAAATATCTGCGTTATGAAGCTTTGTATTTCTTACGTATCATTTTCCGTGATTTCACAACTCTGTAGCAGCAATAAAGAGTCAAAATGCCCATCAGTAAGATGAGAATGATTCCAGAAGTAAAGCCTGCCTGTTAAGAGGGAGAAATACATTTTACTTTATCAGTAACACTACAGAAAAATGAAGAGCAAGCCATGTTGCCAAAACCAATTTCATACACATACACTTTTAATAGTTCTACCTGTTTTATTCCCCATGGGATACTTAATATAGATGTACCCATCATTGTATTCCATATCATAAATCTAGGAAGAAAAGAAAAAAGCCAGTGAATAATTTAAGAAGCACTCTTACTTCATACTACCCTCTTAGCTACAACAGTTATGCATACAATATAGAACATTCACTAATAATGCATTTTCTGGCTAATATATGGCAAGGTGCTTAACATACATTGTCACTACACTGGAGTTTTTACCATAGCCATCTGTGCAACTGTCAACTTTAAAAGCAGTTCCTAATGGACTGTACACGTAGATTTCATCAGGAGCTGGAAGTACATGATCAGGAGCAATCTAACAAATAGGTAAAAAAAAAAAAAAGACTTATTAGTAACACCAAAGTAACTATTGTCCCAAATACAGCAAGCCAACTGTTGTAAATCACAAAATCTTTCAATGAAAAGTGCATTAAAAAAAAAGGTTGCTCTACATTAATTTTCTCCCCATGAGAAAAAAACAGTTGATAGGATTTTTCGCTAGACAGCAGAAAACCAGATTTTTCTTCTACAAAATGTAACATACTACGCACAGACTATATTAGTTCAATCATTGCAGCTGACCGCTGCTTAAATCTTCTTATAGATGGGAGAAATGAGTACACACATTTGAGCAGCCTGGACCACTGTTAAAAAAATTCAAGCTGTTTGTCTGTTTTCTGTGGATGGTGAAGGCATTGCACAAAAAGTCAATCACAACTTGTGATAACACAAGACTTACTAAGGCACTCAGCTACTAGATATTTACCTCAAAGCAAGCTGCAGAGCAATCTTCCCCCTACCTTTATTCGTGCTTCTTTTATAAACCTTGGCTGTGGAAGACCCAACATGCCAGACACCACTCAGTTAATCTGGCCCTGTCTTTGCCTTACCAATGCCCTGTCTGCAGGAGACGTGAGCCTGCTGTAGTAATGAATTCGCTTATTCATTGCTGAAGCTTCATCAGTGACTCTTTGCGTGTCATCGTTCACACTGACTATGTTTGTAGGCTCCACATGAAATGGTCTAAAGGAGGGAAAAAAAAAAGAAAGAAAAGGAAAACCCTTAAAACCCTAGAAGACAAGAGCTAACATACAACTCAGAAAACAGCTTAGCATCACTCAGGATGAGTCCGTCATTCACTGACACAAAGCAAATGCAAAAATGTCACTGCCATAAGGTAAGCTGCCATCCATGAAAGAATCATGTGTTTGTATCATCCACTTTAAAAATGGCCTCTTGTGCAGATTCTGTGGGGCAACATAACATCAAAATTCAGACCTAATATCCAGTCTATTAGTTCTCAACAATGAGTCACACCAGAACTACATGTTAAATAAGCTTGGCCAAGCTTATTAGTGCCTTTAACCAGTGTTGCCAGAACTACTGATGAGGAACAGAGGTAGAAACAGAAAGTGTGAGAATGCAGAAGCAGAAAAGAGACAAAGAGAGAAACGAGTGGTGGTAATGAGGACTACCTATGAAAAGAGGCTAGGAACTACTAAGCTACCCCAAAACACTGTAGGAAATTGTGTTTAATGGGGAAGGAACCAAGCCCAAGTAAGTCCTTGTGCTCATACTGTTTTTAAGCCAATGCAACCAGGAATGGAATTTGTCACAGAACATGAAACAACAGATGCCCACTCGCAGTTCTGAGCTACTTCAAGACTTCCTTTCAGATTAGGGTAATCACAGAGAACAGGACTGTCAGCAACAGAAGTCCTATGTCTCTCATACAGAGATGTACAGAATACAGGCGGTCTCCCTTACCTCTTCCCCAGATGAGTTAGACTGCAGGCATAGTCACAGCCACTAAAGGAGAAAGCAGCCACACCACATGCCCCTTGTTTTCTCTACACACACATAGGTACAGAGCAAGCAGAATGAAAACTGCTCCTGGAGTTTCAACACAACAAAAATCGGCTTCTCGCAAAGGGCGCTACCAGAGATATGCAATGCAAGCAAGATATTGCAAAGATTTTTTTTTTTAATCAAGTGTCATTTCCTTCCATATAGGCATACTGTACTATTGCCTAAATGCGACATTCACTCCTAGCACTGACAGGCTAATTTCTCACCTAAGAGTGGAGATACTGGTGGCCTATAAGCCTTGATATAGGGTTTTGGGTTTTTTTCCCTTTCACCAGTGCTTTTAATTTCTAAAGCAATCTCATCAGCTTTCTGATCTTCTTCTTCCAGGTTGATATTTAAATCACTCAGAAACAAGAACTAGCCCCAAACCAGAACCCACAAAAATACAGATTCCAACAAGTTTCAGGCTACCAAGAGCAGAAATTAGGTCAGCAATAAACCCATGCCATTTTTCCTGTAATACAAGCAGAGCCTATTTGAATTGACTGTTTTTCAATACCCATTTCTGGCTCTGACTACAAAGGAACTTGGTCAATCCCTCCTGCCCCAGCTCTCAATACTGTGACAAAGGTCCCATTCTCTTTCCCAGTGAATCATTAAGCATTTGCACCATGGCACCACCTTTCATCTGGAAGGAAGAAAAGGAATACAGCTCTGAAGCTGGTTGTTATATCTTTGGAAGACATGAAGGTAGGTCCTTATTCCTGTGTGCTTAAGGGGACACAGCAGGCAAGATTATTTATGGGACTAATAAAAACTGACAAAAGTGGAAAACAGAGAAAAATAACTTCCTTCTCCACAAATTCATTCTTTCATCTTAGACTTCATTAATTCTTGCATCTTCCTTCATCATGGAAAAAACTGCTTAGGCTTACTAAGCCATTTCCCACTCACTGAAATGAAAGTGAACACATTTTCAATTTTTAAAGCATTCTCAACTGACTCTTCTTTTCCATGTCTATGACATAAAGGGGGAAATTCCCATTTTGTGTGTGGACTTCTGTGGTGTTCTCATAAACAATTAAGAGAGATACCGCAATTAAACAGGAATACATTTTAAGCAATAGCTTTATTACTCAAGGCAGAGGCACACAGGGCTAACTAATTCCATAGGTTCGTAACGTACAAAAATACACATGGACTGTCAGCTCTAAAGGACTTCACTTGTTTTAGCTTAAAATTTATTGGGCTGATCCAATCATTGGACACTCCTAAAAAATATTTCATTAGAAGACCTGTAAAATAAAGACTGTTGTTATGAAAACAGGAAATGTAATAAGTTTAAATCCCTCCCCACCTCCAGTCAGCTCTCTGCTGTTTTCTTTTTGGAGCACTAACACACAAATTATATTTAGAACATGAAAAGTATGTGTTTTGCTGATTTTACAGCAGCTGCATAGTGTGAAGAGCTTCATGAGGACTACCTCTTTTCCCATCTCCAGTTAATATTATTAGTACATCCCCATAAACTTCTACTGCTACTGTCAAAAAATTACACTGAGACACTTGCTTCAAAGCGAGCAGATCTGTGGCAAAGATTTCCTTCAAAATGGTGTTCAACAACTGCTGACATTGATGTCAAAGAAAATTCTTTCAGACTGGAAGACAGTGGGAGATTATTGTTTAAAGCAATTCAAATTAAAGCCATGGATGATATTAAAATTAAAATAACAGAAAACATGAATACAACATCCTATTTTATGGGGAAAGCAGTGTTATTATTAGTCAACGACCAAACAAATATCAAGAAAAAGTTTCAGGTATAGCAAAAAACCTATCTCTCCATAGGCAAGAAATTCTTTAGAGAAAGGTATTTCATTTTCTTCAGTATTATGAAGAGAGTCTGGATTGAACAAGCAATTTATGGTCCAGCACAAAACAGAAGGGTATGATCCAGAATCTAATCTATGGGTAAGGAAAAAAAGACTAAACAACCCCAAAGAAATTCTGTGTATCTGTTGCTGCTGCTTCCTGCCTGGACGGCTGCACATGTTTAATGCTGCCAGTACTTGGGCTACTTCGCCTCTTGATCCCTTCTGGTGCACATCTGTTGAGAATGAAAATTATCTAAAGCAACAATTAATTTTCTTTTTCTTAGGGTACCATTGCACTGCTAGTCTTACTGAGCAAGTAACTACACTAAAATAGACTGTCCACCCATCAGTTTTACAGTTATTAGAGATCTCTTTGAAACATCAGTCTGACTTGGAAGCTATATGGGCAGGCTGGGGTGCAACCTTCCTCCCTGATCTCCACTAGGGAGATCTCCACATTTCCCAGCCCTCAGCTATACCTAGATCAAAGACTGGTTGTTGGGCATACTCAGACAGAAGTCTGAGAAGCTCTCAAAGAAGTTTCCAAAGACTGAGATTTTCAAAGCGCAAAGCAAGTAGGATATAATCTGGGGTGTATTTTGGAAAACTCTCTTTAGGGACCTTAAGTCTGGCAGACTAGCACTCTGTAACATGCAAGCATCAGCAGCTGCAACAGATTCCTAGAAAACTTTCTGATTTATACAGGCAATCACATTATATCTCTCACGTGGCAAAATGATTATGAAAAGGATATGGGACAATGTGATCTGGGAAGGGGAGAGGTTACATGACCGGAGGGTGTGACTATCAATGCAAAACAGCGCAGACAATTTCCATGCATTGAGATAAGACTATAGCGTCCAAATGAATTCATTATATCCATACTAAAAAACACAATTACAATTTATATTTCAATAGCTAGCCTGAAAAACAATGCTCTTTTAACCAAGGCAAACACACCAGTAAAACACAGCTGTTTTCTACAGTACAATGAGTATGGACAAGATGCAAGATCTCATGCAGGAGGTCCACACCTCCCATACACTACACCCTGCAGATGTACTTCAGAAGGCATTCCCAGAAAACCTGCAGCTACACTCACCTGCTAGTTATTTCTCACTCACACAAAGGGACAGTTAATAAGAATTCTAGTGCTGGTCCAGGAAAAGAGAGAAGAGGGCTTCTGTCCAAACTTCCTCACATTATGAACTTCAGCAGCAATTTTTGCAAGCAAAGAAAATGAAAAGAGATGCTCATGATTAAAGCTGTTTCCAAATACTGTGCTAGGCAAAGTTCAAGTGTTGGATTTGGAGGGTTAGGGGGAACAGCACAACAGGAAAATTTGTTTGGCAAACTACATACAATCTTGCAACTGCTAGCATCCATCAGGGTGCTACAACTTTTTTCTGGGTATTTTCAGCAATGTACCACATCTTGCAGAGCAATGAAGCAGTATGACGAATACTTACCCTAAGAAGTTTTAAACCAAATAATACTGTTTTCCAAGTACCTTTGCTGAAATATTTTTAAACAACAAACAACTGGTTCTGGACATCTGATCAAAAGTAGTTTTCTGAGTTTTGAGCTGTGACAATATAATGCAATTTTTTGTGTCAGTGCACCTTTTGGCTTTATATGATGGTATTAATGACTTCAAATCAGACAAACTTTTCATATTTAAATAAATAAGAGAAAACCTTCTTTATAGAATGCTTAACAATTTGTTTCCTCTCCTCCAAAAAGACCACAAGGAGCCACTTTAGCTTACTGCACAGCTTGCTTTGACACCTGACATCGATCAGTTACTTTTCAGGGATGCAATAGGATTATTACACAGAAATAAAACTAGTAAATTCCTATGGCTTTATTGTTTTACTGAGTCACCAAATTATTATAGGAATGCTGTACATGGCACAGGAGAAACTAAGGAGTAAAACTGATTCATTATCATGGAAATTAAAGTAAGGAGAAAAAGTAATAAGAAGACAACTATACTCATCAGTTGCTATTTCTTAATCAGGAACTGTCTATCTGCATAGGAACATTACAGATGTCAGTGTGCTTCTCTTAAAGAAACCTGTTACAAAGAATTCCACAACTGACCTGATTTTTACTTCCTAAGCTGTCTGAATTTACTTAAGCATTGTAAACAGTACACTTACAGTTTATCCTATAAGACTTTTATTCTCTTGGCAATACATTTTACTTAAACTTCTTCCACATTCACATCACCATTGTCATTATAATGATTACAGCATGACCATGCAAGTATCTTAAAATGCTGGATGCAGAACCAAAATAACCTTTCAGAGCACAATACTAAGCCACCTGTGTTGCTCACGGAATACACATTTTAGCAAATAATCACAAGCTTTACCATACCACATTTCAAGCACTGTTCCCTCTTCTGTGTCAAAGGCAAAGCTATTCTACTCTTCTCTTACAAAGAAGTATGAAGGTTCTTAATTAAGAAGGTTCTAATTCTTCCCAGTTAGGAAGTAGTAATATCAGGAATTAGTAGAAATGTTAGCAACACAGGAAAATGAAAAACAGGCAATGGAGTCAAAAGACCACAGGGGTGTGGAGCTATAAAAGCATAATGAATGCAGCAACAGTAGCCTTGCACAGGTAAGTCCTGACCATTGTCTACCATTTTGCAAGTTAAATGAACTTTGAAAATAAAAGGGAACCAACCACTTCTGCATGAAAAAGGCTTCTCTGACTCTCCTCTACAGACACTGTTTAATTTATAACTGTTTAACTTCACCTACTGATCTCTTCAACATCGTGTGAGAACACTAAGGGACTTCAAAAAGAATAGAAAAAGGAAGGTTTGATCCCCCTTTAGCAGGGGGCATTGCCCAGTTTTTTCATATGCAAAACAACCAACACAAAACATCATTTGTTTCTCTCAAGGTTCAAGTATTCCTGAAGACAATTGCAGTATCTGTTGACAATAAATAAAGAGCAGTCAGAAGAAAAAAAGAAACTCCCTCTCTTGCATACAATAATCATCAATAAGCCATTGCATCAATGACATTCTAGTTTTTAAAGGGACCTACAAAATGGGCAAAACACACCTGATACGGTGTAATTCAGGTCTCTGTGGACGAACAATAACATCCTCTTCAAAAGGATTAAAACTGGCTTTATATTTTCCCCAAATTAGCAAAAGAATACTAGACTAAATAATTTACAATTCTAAAAAACAATTAACTTATTGTTCTTATGTAAACACTAAAAAGCACGCCTTTCAAAAATCCCAAATCCTCCAAGCTGTTAAGAAAACCAAATAACTATGTAAATGCCGTCAAATCTCAAACAACCCAAACAAAAGAACAGAACAGCACTAAGACAGACAAACAGCAATTATAAGCAAATCACACAAAACACTTCAAGAGCTATCTCAATCAAAGCAAAATGACCACCTACCAACGTCTGATCAGGTTTCTGAATAGCGAGTTAAAAAAAGGAGCAAACTAAGCAGAGCAAATCAGGTACTATTGCACTTGCACTGTTTGGTACTTTTACGCATGAGAAACCTCCCTCCCTGGAGCTGCTACTCCCTAAAGCTCTAATGAAGAAGCCCTTCAAATGTGCCCACTGTTCTGACCACAACAGACACAGACCCTGATGGCCTGCTCCTCCTCATTCCTTCTTCTAAAACTGCGGCTGCCTCTTCCAATACACACACGTGGAGTTCAACATTGATTTCCAGGACTTCCTGTTATCCCAGCGCTCATGCCCTTCGTCTTTGTGCCTCTGCATGCTTGGAAGGCAAACGATTAAGCTGTAGAAAATGGGAGAATGAACTCAGGGGACGAGCAGTAAGGACAAAGTGGATGGATCTGCAAAGCTGGAGGTTGTGGAGGTGGGAACACAATCCAAGTACATGCTTCTGCTTTTGGGGCGGGAACCAAATGCCACATGCTATATGACCTCTTATGAAGCTGAGTCTCCAAACTTAAGAAATCACAAGAAAAAAAAAAAACACACAACGAGGAAACAATACCTAACCTCAGTTTTGAAAAGCAGATCTTGACATTTTGATATATCACCAAGGTGTAAACTTCTGTCGTTGCTACTGCATCACCACACCACCTGAAACCCAGTGCTTCTCAAACAGAAAACATACTTCCTCCAACACAGGGAGCTCCTAAAAGCCATATAAATTAGCAGTCGCCTTTTGCCAGGAGGGCCCTGAGCAGCTCAGACACTCCTCAGAAAGAAGATAAAGCAAGAATTCATAGTCATTTTGCACATTTCCTTTTCCCACCTGAAAGTACTCTACCATTTCCTAACCTTTATACACACAATTCTGTATGCTCCTACACCTGTGCTCCATTTGTTCCCCTGGGCTCACTCAGACACTTACCTTCCTGCCTTTGCTCCCAGAGAAAAAGAAAGATTGCTTAGCCCCTGGCTAAGGTTTAAGAAGGCTTTCGTGGTTTTCCAAAGCTGCAGATTGAGACAGCAGCAAAATGCTATTATCAAGAATATTTTTTTTGCTGAAGTGGGCCCCAACAAGAGGATTTTGTATACAACAGTGCCATCTTTAGTTCCTTCAGGAAAACTGCTTTACTGAAATATGAAGCTGGATGCAAAGGGAAAAATAAGAACCTTAAACAGGGTCCAAGAGGTACCACAGGGCTATTCCTTCGCCTAGAAATGCAGAGCAGGTGCCTCCAGCTAGCATCAGAAAGGCAGTGCCCACTCTGATCTCCAATTTGGTTCCATGACCAGCTCACAGAAATCTGCAACAGCAGAGGAAGTCTCCCACTCCAACCTCCTTGGGGGAACAGAGCTGTTAAACTCTAAGAAAACATGCAAAATAACCACTTAGCTAGATATGTGTTATTTTCACAAGCATGGCAAAAGGCTGGGCTGATGAATTTTTCATATTTGCTCAATCTCAAAAAATACTACCTTCTTCTTCTTAACGGCAGCAAAGGTCGCTCAATTCCCTCAGCACTAGCAAATAATGTATTTTTCCAGCATCACTTGCAGAATGCATACAGAGCCACTTACACATACTGGCAGCCATTTATCTACACCATCTGGCAAGCCTTCTTGCATAGTCTCAACATTTCAGTTTGTTGCGCTAAATAAAAACCATCATGCCTCAGCATACACACGATATTCCGTGTCTGAAGAGCACTTTAAAAGCCACACGCCAAGTTCTTATTAGATCACTCACTCTGAAGTGATGTCAACAGAAGAGTCTTATCCTTATAAACAAAACACAATAAGAACATCTGTTCACCCGGTGCTTGGAAATAATATCATATAGAGACAAAGTAGGAACTGTTTGTACTCAGATCCTGGTTTCCAAATGTTCATCTTCTGTCTTTGTAGGATTCTGTCGCTAAAAGCAAAGATTAAACAACTAATTGCTATATAATCATTCTGTAGGTTCGGCCTTCCTCATACCTTTTGCACTTAAAGTCTTCTGGATTAAACTGTATATTCATGATTCCATAATTGCTTTCATCGCCTCCGACAGGAACCAAGAGAGGTTTGGTATCCTCTTCCATATTTGGTGAATGCGCCACCTCCTTCTAGATTCTGTCAGTTATTCTGACCTAAAAAAAAGGAAACAAGGCAACCGCAGGTAAGTAAAACTGTGTCCCTGCTATGAATTTAACATTAGCAGAGTCCCACAGCGTCAGAAGCTCCTGGGATGAAAAGCACCAGAAAATCCCTTCTATTTGCCACTTGGTAATTCTCATTCCATAATGTAAACATCACAGGGCAAGTACAGCGGGGACAGTATTTTTTACAACACACTATCCATTTAAGTAAAGTGCTCAATGTACAATTGTGCTCTGAATCTCTTTTAGCACTGCAAGAGGCAATATAAATTAAAGGAATATGATGGATGGTGTTGTTTATATTGGGACTGAAACAGGTTTGTAAAAAGTAAGGCTAGGAATCTGAATTTCCTTTGAGCTACCACAGCTAAGAATCGAGTCCACTGTGTGCAAATTAACATGAAATATATTCATATATAGGTCTTACCTTCTTGCTTTCAAGGCATGGGACTCCTTTTCTTACTGCTCCACTGTAAGACCAGTGTGATTTTTAAAGAAGCTGTCTTTCCAATTTGCAACAGCAGAGCCAAGAACAATTTATTAGTTATTAGAGACTATTGTTTCACTAAATTATTTCAAACTTTGCAGCAGGCACATATGCAGTTTTCCAGTATATTTCCCAGAATAAAGATCAGATTATTGCAGTCTACTGTGTCCAGGCTCTTTGAATTAAAGGCAATAAATGGTTTAATAACACATTCATAATAATGTATTATATGCATTCAGAGCACTCCTGGCCAAACAATGGGGAGCAGATCACTTTTAAGATTATGGATTTCCACTTGGACTGAGTTAGTCCTCACATGGGACTTGCTGTGATCTCGTGTGCAGATGAATTAATGTAACAGCTTTAACAGCTCTCACCCCTGCTACCTCCTGAAGAATTCCTCAGCCAGGACTACTTCTTCAAACACATGGTAGAAGTATCTGCTCTTTCGGTGGAACTGTTTCCTGATGCTTTAGAATGTTCGACAGGCTGACAGAAAGAGATGAGAACCAGAGCTGGCACAATATAAGGAAGAATGGCACTGCATGTTTGAAACCTGGGGTGGTGATGGAGGAAGGTAGGATAGGAAGAATGAGGTGTGTATCATCCTCCTGTATCCTCAGGGAAATACACTGTAAAGGCCCAATCCCCAAAACTACATCAACCTAAGTTAAGCACTGCTTCTATCCCTTCCTAGCTGTATGTTGCAAAGTCTCTCATTAGCTCATCCTGCCTCAGGCAAAAAAACCCAAAGAATCTGAAGGAGAGGATGAAAAAGGAAGGAAAGTTAGCAGTTTTCAACCATGTTGACTCTCTGAGGTTCAAACAATTGCTAAAGGAGGAGTGGGAAAACACTGAAGGAGCGCATGGCTGGGACTGCAGAAGCACTAAGTCTGGCTCAACCTGCTGAGGAGGTGCGTTTTAGATGACAGGGACACGCTCCCCCTCTCCCTCCCCGCCCCCGGTGTGCTGTGCACAGGTAATGGCTCTCTGCTCTCCAGGGGAGGGGACCACTGGAGGCTCCAGTTCATGGAAATGCTACTGAAAGCACTAGTCCTGCCCTTGACAGTTCAAGGGCATTTGTGTGATCCCACACTAAACGGGACTGGGAAGACTGATCGGGATGAAAATTAACCATTCTTTCCCTTGCTTTAAATCCAAAGCTTGGGGCTTGTTGTCTGGCTGCACACACTCGCATGCTCGTGCAAAGCGGCGATAGTGCATGGGTGAAGCCATTTCATCTGGCAGTGCTGCCAGTCTCCTCCTAGTTTCGGCATCCATGACGAGATTGGAACAAAGTTACTGAGGCATGATTATGAGTTTAAAGGCATGATTTTCTCTTGTTCATTTTAGCTCTTTGAGAGGACATAACAAGCGATCATTGATAATAACCCAGGCAATCTTAAGAGCCTTATCTGCACTCCCTGGTAGCATCCTCTTTCTCTTGCACTTCATTTTTGCTGTCACACTCTCTAAAGCTTTTTCCTCTCCTCCTTCCAGAGCCTTCCCTAGATGGGGCTTCTCTTACCTACTTTAACTTACTGCTTCCTCTCTTCTGCCACTCTAGCCCTTCTATAAACCATCAGCTCAGATTCTTTGCCCTAAAATCCTTCTCTTCCACATTATTGCTGCTGGTTCTTTGGCCTCAACTGAATGTCTTACATTCTCTCATCCTTCTCAGCTCCTCTGGTGATGCTCAGCTTAGAAATTCCTGCTCATTTCCTCTCTATTTTCTGTCTCTCCTACACACTGCCAAAATTGCTTTCCAAACTTGCCTTTACTAAGCACTGCTTACAATGAGATTTCTTAGTTCACAGCAATATTTTTATTTCATGTGGCACTCTGTTCCCTTCCAAACCCCATTTATAGCTCTCCTCTTGTTCACTTCTTTCCTATTGATTCCCCTTATTTTTCTAGAGCTCTAGGTCACCTCCTTCCTCCCTACTGATTCCCTGCACACTCCACTATTAAATTCATCCCAGTGCACACCAACTTCCTTCAGCAGCTAAATACTTCTGAAACAAACCCAAAGACCCCAGAGATTTCATGCACTGCTACAGATATCCACCCACTCCTCTGACATTCCCATTACAGAATACTTTTTGCATCCCTCTGACCACCCCTGAAGACACCAGCCTTCATGTACTTTTATTTTTTGCTTTTAATTGTCACCTCTAGATTCTACAGCCTCCTTCTAAGACCTCACCAGTAGTCTTGGGTAGAAGACTGGTAATGTGGTATTATCTTCTTTTATTCCATTCTTTTCTCTTTTTCACCTTAACATCCTGCATGCTTTTTCTGAACAGATACACCTCAGATACAGATCCCTCACTCATTCTGCATTTTGCAAATATCTCTGAGTTTAAATCACACTTTGGATTCAGTCATAAAAATGCAGATGAAAACTTAAATTCCTAATGACTGAACTGAAATTTGAAATAAATTCAAATCCCAAATACTCAGAAGTGTTTTTAGCCAGAACTTTCCGGAAGACTGTGGTACCGAGATCCCTTCCTTCCACAGGCCCCGGTTTACAGTGCAGATAAAGCAGACACGACATGCTAATTTAAGATACTGCTTTGAACACATCCATTCCTTAAAACCTGTTGTAAATAATGTATTTGTGCTTTACAATTCAATCTGACAAGTGCAGACAACATTGATCACCAGTTTGATTTTTTCTGCACTATGGCTATAAATAAAGAACTCAGAACATTTTATAGTATTCCATAAAGAAAAATAATCCTTCCAAAACATGGCATACACTAAGTTTGGCTTGACAGTGTGATTTGGGGCTTATGGAGTTGTTGCTTACTGACTCTCTAAGGTCCACCTAAAAGCTGGATTGGCAAAACCAACTTATTTTTTAAGTGCTTATTGTTAAGAACAGGTAGGTGAAGCCTATGACCAACAAATTGATTACAAATAGATGCAGCTATCACAGATGTAAAGTCTGCAGCTAGAGTCAGTACAGCTTAAAAGACAATTGTAAGCAGAAGAGCAAAATGAAGAAGAATGAACCTGATTAACCTCTCTTTTATCTAATTTCTACCGCTTTTGGCTGGACTGCACTCTCAATAAACATTTTTAATACACGGGATGGAGCCAGTTGTGCCATCTGAACTTACTGCCTGACAGTTTCCATTACAATAACCTCTTCTCAACTGCTTACTTTCCTAGTGTCCTAGTTCCCTAAAGATTTTTTTTATACCGGGTATCTGATCTATGCTCACCTCATTCCAGAGGTTTCTTTTAAAAACCTGTGATATGACATGCAGTATTTGCTATATGGTCTTAAAAAAGCCTGTAATCAGGATGGGGATGTCCAACACAAAGAATTCATGTCAAAAATCAAAGTTGCTTGACAAACCTCATTCTGTTTCTATATTTCACGATACACTGTGCTTACAGTTTCCCTGAGGCCACTGTTGCATTTGAAGAATTACTATGGATCTCTGGGAATTAACGTATGGCTGCTTAGAAATGGAGAAGGCTCTTTTAAAGATATCTGACTCATTTGCTGTCAAACTGGATTTTACTGCAAGTGGGAAAGAGGTTCCTGCTAGTTGTAGTGTATCTGGAGTTGGTCATATGAATTCATGGTACTTTGTCTTCAGCAGTGCTATGAGTTACAAAAGCATCACTGTTCCCTGTTGCTCATTCTCACAGTCTTTCCTCCCCCTATTTGTGGTGGCGCAGCTATGTGTCTTCTTTCTTGTCCTGGTGGAAAGAACAGGACTGGGGAATAGATCTGGCTAAAAAAATAAATCTAAAGAGGAAGATAATTGTTTTGGGTCTTGTCTGGGGTTGTGTGGGTTGTAGTTCTCCAGAACCAGCAGTTTCACTGTCCATTCAAAGAGACACAGGTATGGTTTGTGGAAGAAAGAAGGCAATACTGCTAGAAGCATAACTAAAACCACAGCCTGAAGGACCACCTACCTCTGACAGTATGTTCCCTGTTTTTTTCCTTCTGCTCAGAACCTTCGTCATGTAACGCTGCAAAACAAAAGAGCATTTGTGCTGTGACCACTGAATGATGTTAAATATTTTGAAAGCAACCAAGTGACTCTCAAACTGAGGATTCAAAATTAGTGGATTTTTCCTTGTGTTTTATTCCCTGTCCTTAGAATAAGGATAATACCAATACTCGCCTTAGCTCATAGATACATTGTGAAGAGAAATTAACTTTTATGTAAAACTTAGCTGTGATTCGTACTAAGCACTGCAAAAAATGTCAAAGAGGAGCAGTTAAAGATTTTTAAGCAGCAAATAAGGTATGTCTGTCTCATGCAAAAGTGAACTGAACACTATCACTTTGCTGCTCTAATAAAACATTCCCTATTCTAAGAACTGTCCAGCCTGAGAAAAATAATGATCTGATAACTAAGTATTCCTAATCAATATCATAACTCGTATGTACCAAGATGAGGTAAGATTGCCTAGGCAATTTTAATTTTCATTAAACTTAGATAAGTTTAATAATCCAACCTTTGAATACTTCAACTTTGCAACCTCTGTCCTTTTAAACACAGGTTTCTGTGTTTAATTTTCTGTGCACAGGTACTGGCTTTGCTTTGTAACGTATTTGGTAATGAATGAGAAATAGTGATTTTCTCCTCAATATATTGCATCCTATATGCTTCTCTAAAAGTCCTTCTTGTCTCTCTAGGTCCTCTGCCATTTGCTTGTCAGTATTCTACTCTTCTGCAAGTTCCATTTTTTTACCTGCAGGGACCTGCTTTCTGTCTTCCTCTGCCACAGCCATCATGTCTCTCCTAACTTCTACTAGTGACAGCAAAGATGAAGATCAGAGAGACTGATAACTGCATTCTCCCACAACTAAAATCTTATTGATAAGGCAGGAACAAAGGAAGAAATTTTATGTTTTCCCCTGCAGCATGCTGTATTGCTGCTGAGGGGAAAAGGCTGTAAGAATGTTTTCTCTGCACCCATATTTCTTTTCCTTTGTAACTCAGCTTTGGCGAGGAAAGCGTTTGGTTTTGCTTGTGAAACTCCTAATCTATCACATAACTGATACCTGCTATGTACTCCTCCAAGCATTTGACTCCAGGAGGGAATACTCTGGCTTTGCTACCCCCAGGAAAGTCAGCATTTAGTGCTGTTGAAAACACCTCCCTAAACTTTTATGGCTGTATCTAGCATAGTTATTAAGATAAAAAGGTAGATCTGCCACAATAGCTATTATAAAGGAAATACACTCTTGATGTACCTTTGTAGTACCAAAACCCCCACAAATCTGGAGCAATGTTGACACTAAAGCATGCTTAGTTGTCCACCTTTCACTTATGAAGAAATGGCTACATCTAGAAGGAAATTTTTAAATACTCTTCCAGACATAAAAAGTCTGTCCAAACTGTCAGCATGCTAAAATAAGTTTGGGATTCTCTTCTGGGTAAGGGCTTGAAATAGCAATTACTTTTTCCAATCATATGCTATCAATACAGTCCTAACCACCATTAGTATCTAATCACCTACATATTCAAACACCATTAATGTCAAGATATCCTTCAATGGTAAAAAGTCTGCATAGACTTTGAATCCTGTTGTCCCTTTTCTTTCCAGGATATAATTTCACTGGTTGCCTGGGGTGAAGCTGACGTAGTATGCCCTCTTGTCCTATTTGTAATTCTCCTACAAACATCTGAAGCACTACATCAGAAAGGCAGTAAAAGGGAACAAGTGGATGAGAATTTAATAATCCAGGTTTTCTGCTGCTGGTCACAAACTGTGAAGCAATACCTAGAGGCACGCAAGTTAGTCTTCCCAGTCCAGGCTACACTCCACATGACTTTCAGATGGTAATCTAAACAGGGCTAGACCTTCATTAATCCTCACTGGTTTGCCCCTAGGAGTTTCTGCTTTCCCTGGGTTCAGGTTCTCTCTCTGCCTGCCCCTGCCTGCCCCCCCCCCCCATTTACAAAGTCTCAGAAGCTTCAAAGAGTGAAGATACTGACCCAGCAAATTTAAAAACCTCATTCTAGCCTGGTGGCTGTGCTGTGATCCGGTCTTCTTTGTATTGGATGACAAAACTGTATTACAAATTGCTTGCACTGTGAATCTAATGATGAGTTTATGGCTCAGCTACAAATGTGTGTGTCAATGCTGTATGATGAGACACCCATCTCAACAGATCATTCAATTACAACCCAAGCAACGCAAGAGGGTTACCAAACAGGTTTACCCCATAGCAGGAACAAAACTGTGTTCAGTTAGTCCGTCATCCCATGAGCACAGACAGCGCTTAGCTGGCTTGTAGGACTGCTATTTATCAAAGAACCTTCCACAGAGGGCAGGGGGAGGAAGGCAGAGAAGGGCCATGACCACCACAGCCTCTACCATGCCATCATGGCTACCAGTGCAGTTGGACGTGGTGCTGGGAAAACAGCAGCTGGAGCTCCAACAGCTGTTTATGCTCCACGTTACTAAAGCTAAAGTTGCTGCACTGACGTTCGCAGTGGTTTGGTTAACAATTTCCCCATGTAGAAGGAGACCCTGTGGACCAGCCATCACGGATGATGCCAGAACTCTTAATTTGGAAGTCACGGACCTTAAAATAAACAATCACCTATAAGTTGTTACTTTTCAACCTGTCTAATTACAACTGCAGTCTTAAATCATTTTGTAGGAATTCTGCCACCAAAAGCTGTTCTTTCTTTGTTTTGAGATTTCTAGTGGTTCTTAAGAGGATAGCTCCCAGTCAACCAGGTTAGACAAATAAAACCGTGACAATTTAAACTGTGGACACATCTTGCTTCATTTCTTATTTAAAGCCACTACTCCCAAAACCCCACTTCACACTCATGGTTTAAATACAAGAATCCACTAGTGAAAGTATTTAGTTCAAATAAGCAAAATTATTTTTGAAAGCACTACTTGAGGGGACCTGGTCCTCTGTTAAATTTTGAGCAGGTGAATGGATGAATAAAGCTCAAGGCATAAATCTCAAGTAAACTGCAGGCTGTGCGTGTATAAATTGTGAGAAATAAGCAGGCTCTACACTGAAAGACAAGAACTTCAAAGCAGAGTTCCTTGGTTCCTCTTTTGGGGCAGTGAGTCCTCCAACAGAAAGGACTGGAGAATACTATACCGGTCCTAAGAGTAGTAGCATACATTCAGACCTCCTTAAAACTGAGTCAGCTTGCCACTGGTTAGCTTGTCCACACTGTCCTACAACTGTATTGGGTGAAGATGATTTAAACTGTATAAGCAATGTAAACTAGTAAATTCAAGCTAGTAACTTTGGGGGGGGAAAAAGACTCTTCAGTACACAAGCTGAACCACTGTTGAGCTTCAGTGTACCTCAGACTGAACCAATGGGTATGTGGTTGCTGCCATATGATAAGTCTAAGGAAAATTAATAAAAAATGAAAGGTTAATTTGTCTTCAACAGATAAAGCTTCTAGTATTTGTATATAGATTTTTTTTTTTTGTGGAGACTGTAAAGAAATACTTACAAGAAGATAAAGTTATCCCCCTAGGGATTAACTTATATTTTTAACACTTTTCTTTTTTTTTTAGGTTAATGGGTCCACAGGCCCGTCAAAACCGATGTGAGCTTTTCCCTCGGTTACGGATCGCCCCAAGAGCTTTCATGCCGCCTCTGTGCGCCAGACAACCCTCTCATGTTTTGGTCGTTTTCCCACGTAACACGTTACGGTCGAACCGGACGAGGCGCCGCCGCCGCGGGTCAGTTTCTGCGGGCCGAGCCGCTCCCACCCCGGCCCCCTCCTCCCCGCGGAGCCGGCGCCCCCGGCGGCTGGCAGGGCGCCTCGGAGCCCCAGCCCGAGCCCGCCCCCGCGGCGGAGCGGAGCGGAGGGGAGGGCAGCGGCCCGCCCCGAAGGCAGGCAGCGCCCCGGCTCGGCCGGCCCGCTCGCCGCCCCCCTCGGGGCCGAGCAAGCCGGACGGCAGGCGGCGCTCCGGCCAGAGCGGCCGAGGCAGCGACAGCTGCCGCCGCCCCGCGTTCGTGGAGCTCCCCGAGGGCCCCGCGGCGCGCCCCCGCCGAGCCGCCCTTCCCGCCCCGCGCCCCGGCCGGGCCCGAGGGCGCTGCCGGCCGGCGCCGCACAAAGAGACGCGACTCCTCTACCTGCGGCGGCGGCACCGCTTCGCTCCGCGGCGGCAACAGGAAACGGCCGGGGCCGGGGCCGGCCCGGGGGCGGGGCCGGCTCGGGGGCGGGGCCGGCCCGGGGGCGGGGCCGGCCCGGGGGCGGGAGGCTCCCGGCGGCCCCCAGCTCCCGGGCGTGGCGGGCCGCGTAGTCCCCGAGGGCGGCTCCGCCGAGGAAGCCGCCCGGGCGCTGCCGAGCGCAGGACTACGCTGCCCAGGGAGCCGTGCGCGGCGCCAGGCCGGCGGGGCGGGGCTCAGCGCGCCGGGGCGCTTCCCGCCGCCGGCTGCTGCCCGCCCTGCGCCGGGCCCGGGCTCGGGCTCAGGGGTGACTGCCCGTGGCGCACCGAAGGCGGGAGGCGAGGAGTAGCTCTGCCGAGCCTGCGGGCTCGGCCCAGGGCAGGCGGCGCCGCGGCCGTCGGTGGGCGCTCCCGCCCGCCCCGCCGTTCCTTCGTAAGGGACGCCGCCGGCTGGGCAGTCAGGCGCGCCGCTCTTCAGGCGCCGGGGCCTCGCCGCCGCGAAGGACGAGCGCTGCGGGCCGCCGGGCTCCGCGCCCGGGCAAGCTGCCGAGTGAGGCCGTCGCGGCACGGCCGAGCACTTACCAAACAGCCGCGAAGAAAAGACTTGCGTTTGCTGGTGACGGTGGATGAGGTGCCTCTGTTAAAAAAAAAAAAAAAAGGGCAGCGCACCCATTCGCTCCCGTGCTTCGGCAGTCGGTGCGTTGTCAAAGCGGAGACCTAACGCTTGCCAAAACAAACCGCGCTGGTCCCCACGTGACTGGCCAAGCACCGCCCCTGGGCAGTGACGTACCGCGCGCCCCCGGCCCTGCCCGGCTCGGGGCGGCGTGCGACACTTACGTTCACCGCTTTTAAGCCTAGAGGGGTTGGTTTTTTTTTTGGTCCCAGTTAAGCTGGGAACATGTCCTTTTCATCACCGAAACCCTGGCTGACGTAAAAATTCTAGGGATATCTATAGGTCATGCTTGGGAAAATGCTGAAGCGCATGCAAGGAAGACAGCAGAGATACAGAGATAGCTTCCCCAGTGTGAGAACAACATTCCGCAATGTGATAAATGAATTTAGTCTCAAACAGGATTCCAATCAATGTTTACAATTTATTAAATGAATAAAGGCAAGCAAACAGCGCTGCGCACGCCGGGAGCCTCTACTCTACCAAGACGTGCACTGTGAAAAACAACCCAGCTTCTTTTATAGTCTAACAGCCGTTAGGTATTCATACTAGGCGTGTTCTCCTAAAAGACTCTCCACCTCCTGGTTGTGCAGGTGCAGTAGTTCTCCTAGAAACTTCTCGAACTCTCCTCATTGGCTGAGGGTCTTCTATACAATCTATCTCCGACCAGGCTCCCCACTGCTCCGGCGCGACAGCAGACAACCTGTGCAACAGCCGACGCGCTGCACAAGACAGCTGCGGCCACCAGAACCCAAACAAGTTCACAACAGACACCTCCCCCTCAACGAATGCATACAACAAAATGGCCCATACACTGCCATTTCAATACACCCTCTATTTATACACACCTTCTATTTATACATACTAAAGATCACCCCGTTCATAACCTCGCTTAATACTATGATAAATGCCTCAGTTCTCCCCTAGGATCTCGTTTAACACCGTGCAGTTAACAACAAACCCGGTTTTGGGCTGGCAAAAAAGAACTATATACATATCATCTGTCTCCTCCCGGCCTGCGGTTATACAAGGACCAACAAAATGGTTAAAGATTAGATATACAGTGAGGGTCACATTGTATTATGCGGCCCTAGCATTGTTTATATTGACACGAATCAGATGAACGCATTTCAGACACAACAAGCAAGACACAACTCCCAGTCTGTGCTGTCTGCAAGCGCAGCCCAAGCCAGATTGTGTGGCTAGCAGCGGGACTGCTCCTGCAAGTAAAACTGCTGTGTAATTGAATTTTCAGACTGTGGGAGGAAATGAGGCAGCAGAGGCGAACACCACCCGTCATCCTGTAATTCAGCTGTGCACAAGCTCAGCCAGACCAAAACTCTTCCTTCTGTGTAGCCCAGCAAATTCACTGCCACCGTTTGCCTCTGAGCCCCTCTTAGAATCCAGGTATACGTGGTGGCTCTTGGACATCTGAAGATTTTGGTCGATGAGTCAGGGAGCCTGTCCCCCTGCCACCACAAGAATTTGAAATGCAATGCTGACATCACATGCTGGTGCTATGAAAGTGAATTAAACTAAAACCTGCAAAAGTAGAGATGTGTGAAGACCTCATTTCTTTTCAGCATGCAAGCATCTCATGTTGCTCTTGCAAGCCTGCCTTCTGTGTCCTATGCTATGAAAGACTTACATAGTTACTATGACAGCAGATAGATGACCTGTACTTCATTGCATTCTTGGTCACCAACTACAGTCCTCGAATTATGCTTAGGGAAAATGTTATATTGTAAGAACTGCAAGCGAGCCAAACAAGTATAGAGATTCCTCCTGCTCCCTCATGAAAACTGCTGCCAACAGCTGATGTCACAAAAGGGTGTTCAGTCATAGTCCTCCACTATTTGTGCTGTGGCTTTCTATTCTGATGACACATTACCTTCTGGGCAAAGAGTGTCCCTTCCTACATGCTTGGGCACTGTCTATAAAAATGGGAGCCTAAATTCATTTAGGACCTCTTGGTACAACTGTAAGACAAAGAGGGTATTAAATCCAGGTCTTTCAAAAATTTTCATCTCACACTATGTTGAATCTTCTTTTGATTTAGCTTTAAGGTATACTTTGCTCTGTACTTGCAGGTGTAAGATAATTATCATGCACAAATTCATAAAATTGAGGCATTATAGAACATTATAGTAGATGAACAAGTAACTTGCCCCATCACTGCAGAGGCATGGTCACGTGGCTAACAAACTTAGCTGGTTTTGCATTTTGTTAGAGATTACTCCAGCTTTCTTTCTGAAAAATACTCATAATACATCAGGATGGCATTTAAGATGTAGAAACTGCGTCACACTCAAAATCATGTTTGTGGGCAAAGAAAAAGCACACCTTATATTTAAGTAAAGCCAAGAATTTTTTGTTTGTGTAACTGAAACCCTGAGAGTCTAATCATTATTGGTCCAGCTCTGTTACACAAAAAGGAAGAAGAAAATTCTTCATACATGTGCTTACTTTCTACCCCTTTTCCTGGTGTTATGCTCACCCTTCTGCTGCTTCTCTGGGTCCTGAGGTTGGTGGTTTCATTCTTGGGTGGTGGTGAGAGGAGGGGAAGTTATGGCAAGTTGTCAGCATCTAGAGTCCTTCTCCGGGAGGAATGTGATCTTTATGTTGCTCGTTTCTTCCTCCTCACTCTAAGGGGTCATATTCACACTTGGGGTTATTTGGTAAGTTTTTGTAATATACTTCTATATGCCTTTCTGGTGATCTGCAGCTCCATGTTACAGTACTTGAATGTACTGTATAAGATATCATTTATGTATGTTGGGTACTACTTTGTTCTCTTTTAGTTGGACAAAATGACCTCAAGGGTAGTCAGCAAACATCTTGTGCAGCTTGTGCCCTGCCACCATGGCTTACAACGAATTGTTACCAGCCTTAGGAAAAAAAAAAGTTGTAGCTCCCTGAAGAATCTTCTGAGCGGAACAAATTAGTTGCATTTATGATGTAACTTCTTGGCATTGACAAAATTTAATTCTTTGGCTTCTCCTGAAGTAGTGGGAAGTAGTTTGCAGGCAGTAGATAGTGTCCTACAATGAGCAGAATCAAAGGAATACAGGAAGAAAATAAGAAAATAAGTTTATCTACTAGTTAGAGGCTGTGATGTCTGATTGTATCTAAAATGAACTAAGAGATCACCCACCAGGGATTACCGATCTGCCACCATAACGACATTCATAGTTGCTCCCTATGTCTACCATTAAAAGTATTAAACTAAACTATCTCCTTGAGTGAGTTAGGGAGTGCTGAACATGAAGTTATGCTGGCAAAGCTGAGGGAATGGGAACCTGGTGATGGAAAGGATGATGAACAATTTGGAAGGTCTTAGTTTGGCCTAGATGTACCAGAGTGGCACATCAGCCATTAACCATTAATTTCTCAGGAGCACAGACATACTGCTCTTCTTCTTTATGGACATCCAAAATACAGCTTCAGTGCAATGAAAACGGAAGCTGTTTTGGCTCATGAAGCAGCCTACTCTGTTTTCTTGTTTAGGCAGAAAGTAAAATGGCGTGTCATGGAGTTAGCACAGTGGGTAAAATTTAGCTCGCAAGCTTCTCTGCTAGTTCCAGATGCTGCTTCAGGAACTCATAAATAGCTTTATACACTTCCCGCAGAGATGCTCCCACTGTGTCTTCTTCATCCTTGGACATTGTGTATCTTACTGATTACTTACTGAAAGCTAATAATAACTCCAAGCAGCTATCTTTGCTACCTGCACTAAGCACAGCCTCATATATATCATCTCATGGCACACTTTTAAGCTCCCTGTGAGACAGAGAAGCTGGTTCTTACGTTTCTTGACTGCTTTGCAGTCTAAGTTGAGCACAACCTGTGTCCTGTCCTGATGTTCCTGAAAAATGAGCAGCTATAAAGCGTAGGCCTTAAGTGACAATGAGTAAGGTGAAAATAACCAGAGCATTAGTTCAGAGACCATTCTCTGACAACCTCCATCTGCTGCAGGAATTTGGCTTGCTGTTGCTCGAAGCTGCTACTAGACATTCAGATGTTCACTGCAAAATGACAGATGTGGTGTTTCTTCTCTGCAACAGAAGACATTAAAGTTCTCAAACAGGCACACAGTTTTTCAAATAGTTTTTCTGATGAGGAAAATCTGTTGAACATGGTGGAGCACGTTAACGAGTATTTGTCACATTTATGGAACGATATATACTTCCTTTAAGATTTTCGGAATAGCATTGCTGTATTATTTCACAGCATGAAAAGAGGTACAGAAAAGACATACACTGCACCAGCAGCTCAGAGACACAAGCAGAAATGTCAGAGTACTTGCTGCAATTTCTAATAGATGTCTTGAACTGATGCAAGTCCTGTGTATGTTCTCCTGCACTTCAACATAAACAAAACTCCTGAGCCAGGAATTTAGCCCTCTTTCTTTTCTCTACCAAGTCTGGTACAACAACAAACTGTGGGAAGGGGACATTGTTCTTAAGTTTGCTTTGGCTTGTCGCTTGCGTTTTTTTTTTTTAATAAACATATAGCCTGCTTAACCTAATTAAACATTTTTTTTTAAATTGTAGCTAAGAGGCATGTAGCTGTTATGCTAATGCTTGAAAATTTTGCTTGCAGTAAAATGGTTAATACCTTCCTCGCAGTTCTGCCAAACAGTGGATTTCACTTTTATTAGGCGTTTGTAAAATCAATCACGCTTTAACAGTCATACATGCAGAAATCAAGGAAAATACAGATGCTCAGAGAGCCGAGCAGGATCATCACCACAGCACGGAACCTCCCTCCTAAGGTGATCCTGCACTTCCCTGAGCTCCCTTTTCCTTCCACATGCACCGTGACTACCCCGACGCCACCGCTGCTCCACACAGCGGTAGGTGCCACGGCGACATACACCGTGCACCACCGCCCGCCCTTTCTCTTCTCCGCCACAGAGCAAGTCACCACAGCCGGCTAAAGGCCCCGGCCCTCCCCCCATAAGCTCCGCTCGCTCAGCCCCCCAACAGCCCGCCCTCCCCCACCCCTAATGGCTCAACGCCTCGGGGGCGCGGGACCTCAGCCCCAGCTACAAGTACCAGCACCCGCGCGCCGGTGGCGATTGCTATTGGCTGGCGGGTGAGGCACGTGGTGGGCCAGCGACTGCACGTGGCGGCGGCGGCGGCGGCGTTGTGAAGGAGCGCGGTGAGCGGCGCCATTTTATTTTTCTGCAGAGCTTCGGTGGCCGGGGAAAAGAGGTAGGAGCGCCTCTCTTGTGGAAGCGGAAGGCTTCACCCCTTGGGAGGACACCCACCCCCCTCGACGGAGTTGGGGCGAAAGTGCTGGGACAGGAAGGCTCCATAGTGTCCCCTGCGCGGGCACTGCAGGACCTGCTGGGGGCGGGCAGGGGGGTCGCTGCTAATGTGTTTTGTCTCCCGCGAGCAGATTCGGCAGGGCACAGCATGAACCAAGAGGACTGGAATGCAGAGATGGGGGACGAGGCCTCACTAATCCTCCCATCCCTTGAGCAGGTATGGGGCAGCAACTGTTGGGCTGTAGCATGTTTGCTTCTCTTCCCTTTCCTTCCTCCCACCCCTGGACCTGACGCCTGGGTGGCTGTGGTCCCCTGTTGCCATGACTCCCGAGGCACCTGGAGAAGCTTGCCCTTAACTTATATGTTGAAAGCACAGTGTTTTCTTAACAAATAGTAGCAATTTCAGTCTCTCAAAATGTTGATGTGCTTTGTCTCCCTGGAGGCTCTTGGGGCATAGTCAGTGTAACCAATTAATATTACTTGTGCAGCCGCTTAATGCTGTCTGCTTACATTGGGTTCTGAGAGGATGTGTACTTTTTGGAAAAGTATGTGGCATAAAGGTGATACATACTAGTAACTCATTAAGTATGATACATGGGCTGGGAATTGAGTACCTGTGTGGATAGGCTAGTGGACCAGCAGAGGCTGGAAGGCAAGTAGTAAAAGCTTATGAAGGGTAGAAACTTAAAATTGCAGATCAGTTGTGGTAAGGGGTATTCAAGTAAAGTTTTGTAACTAGTGAAATGGGTGGTTCATGTTGCCTGCCCTCTTTCCCTTCTAATGCATTTCTGTTCCCTGATGTTTGTCAGCTCTAGTTTTTCTGAAGTGGTAAGATAAATTGAGAACAGTTTGCTGGGTTTTGGGTGTCAGTAGGCTGCAATTTCTTGCACAAATCAAGATTGGTTTGACAGTGCATATTACTGACTTGAATAGTGAAAGAGCAGTGGTGGAACTGTGTTATTGGGGACTAGCAGAATTGTGTCTTTTGGTGGTAGCTGTTGGCTGTGGGTTAGATGTGAACTGTAACTTTTCTCTGTGCCCTGTTAATGTCCTTTTAGCTATTCTATTTGCTGTCTCTGCTGGAAGTCACTGAATTGGTGGTGTATTTTTTTTTTTTTTACCACAGCAACAAATAGAACATGGGTGACTCTCAGCTGATCTCCATTGTTCAGTCAATATTGCACTTAATGTTGTTTCCAAACTTTACGGTCTTAAAAGCATAGCTACCGTAGGAAGGGTGAGGAGTGTACCTGTTTGAGGATTGTGGATAGGACTTTGCATATCATTTACAGTATGTTTTTGCAAATATGCTAGGCTGCTACAGGAGTTTACTGTTACTGATGAGAGAAGGTTTCCTCCCCACCAGCAGTTTGCTTGCTGCTGTTTTGTTCAGGTGCTGGTGCTGCTTGTATGCTTTTGTGAGCTCTTTAAATTTTCTAACCTGAAGACTACCCTTCAGTGATGGAGAGATGGCTTAGATGGCCTTAACCACTGAGGCTGGTAAAGAGAAAATAAACAGAACCTCATCTCTTTCTGGTAGCAGTGAGTTGTTGTTACATGGACTCATTTGCTTGGAAAACTGCAATCTTAGAAAACGGGAATCTGACTTTTCAAGCAGGCTTAAATGTATATAGAAACCAAGCTGATTGACTTAATTTCATCTGTAGCTCTGTATGTGTGAGTAGGTCTCATCAGAATAGTTGTCTTCTAAAAGTAAGTTAACATGGTCACTGTATTCTGTAAAGGGATTCATTCCTTTTGCTGTGTATTTTGAAAGTGTTTTTAATACCCAGCTTTTTAGGGAAGAAAAGCAAAGAGACTCATAGATCTTGACTGGGATTATGTAGTAGCTGTGTTTCTGGATTTGGATAGTTCTCAGTCTTCTTCCCAAGCTCTCAGGAAGCTATCATATACCCAGAAATAGGTGGAGCTGTTGCTTCCTCTCAGATGTTCTAAGTTGCTGCTGTAAGTTGCCTTTGCTCTGCTTTTGCCCTGCACTGCCCCCCTCCGCCCCTCCCCCTCCAAAGTGAGCTGGGCTACTATAGCATTTGCAAACCCAGCTCACTTTAACTGAAACTGGAAAAGTGTGCTCATAGAAGTTACTCTTGAGTTAAATTCCTGGCAGTAGAAAAGCTACAATTAGGTCAGTCTGTAGTATATTTAAGTTGTTAAACTGTGCAGCCTAATGATCTCAAGAGTTTGGCAGCAGGCGAGAACAGTTCTTAAAATACAGTTTTGGAGTTCATAGTAGAACTAGGGTGATGTCAGGTACCTACTGTCAGGCCTAGTTCTGAGCTAAGTCTTGTGTTGAAATTGTTCATATTCAATTTTGCTATTTTTTACATAGCAGCAAAATACTTTGCTGTGCAATGAAGGGTAAGATACAGGAGTGTAATGAGAGACAGCTAAAGAATAATGTTTTACTGCTTCTGATGTTGTTGAATAAGTACTGCTATCAGGAAAAACTGCAGTAAATTTGAGGAGAATCTGTAATGAATCTTTCTTGGCATCAGTCTTAATGTGTCTTTAAATTCAGCCTTGAGGAAGAGGAGACGTGAGCAGCTTATCCAGATGGATGTATGAGGCTCAAAGTAAGGTTGCCAGAAGAAGAAATTAATGGCAAACACTTTCAGAATAGTAATTTTACCAGTTTGCGTTTAATTTCCTGTAGTCATTGCTAGTCATATTGAGAAGCGTGAAAGCTGTAGTGATTTCTAAAAAGCACAGTCCTGAAATAAAAGGTTTGGTAGTTACGTGATGTACCTCAGCTAGTGTTTTGGCTTACTAGTACATGTCTGGCTTGCATTAAACAGCAGAAGGTTAACATGGCCTCTGCTGGAAAGAAAACTGACCATAAGAGTAAAATGTGAAAATTGGTTGCTGTTCTGAATTGGTTTAAATGGAGTATTGGAATCTTTGAATAAATGAACAGGGACTGACATATTTCAGTTATCTCCTTTTCAGATAATCTGTAAGCACCCTCTGGTAAAACACAGAAATGCAGTTATGAAACTGATGAAAACAGGTTATTATTTGTAATACAGTCTGAAAGATTGGAAAAGAAAAATACTTAAAAAGATTACAGTATTGTTTTGAACTATACATGTTTCTTATACTCAAGGTTAAAATGTTTGTTCACAAGGAGACAAAGCTGATGCCTCCATGAATCAGTGACAGAAGGCAAGATAAACTTACTTAACTCCATGTCAGCTGTGTATAATGTGGTTTTGGTGACATTTAGATGAAAATGGCATGCCATTTAGTATAATGAAGTGTAAGAAACTGAAATGAGCAGAAGACTTTGAGAGACTGCACTTCAGAAGGTGCAGAAGTACAAGGCTTAGCAACTGCATTTGTATTTATGTACTTAGGTTGGCCTGGTGTTAACATGATGTGCCTCTTATCTTTTTGTAGGCTAGCTTCTCTGAAAGACCACATGGCGTCTCGTCTGACTTCACTCCAAGCATAGGCTCATTTGGTATGTGAAAGGCACTTTTGATTTTACTGGCATTTGGGGGAGTTGATCCCTTGAACAATTTGGGAGATTGAAGAAAACCATGATATTATCATTGCGATATTTTCATGTGTCTCTCATGGAGTAAGCAACATCGAATTATACAGGTAACATAACAAGTAGACTTTCCTTTTGACCCTCAGCCCTTCTTTATTTACTGCAGTTGTGTTGAATACAGCATATAACTTCTAATGAGAGTCAACAGGTGTTAACCTCACAAGCATTTCTAGAACAGGCTGTGCTAACGTGAACAGTATTGGAAGTAAGTAAGTGTTAACATGCAATGTTGAGCAGTTCTGGCTAGGACCTGCCTGACAGTTGTGTTGAAGATAAGAAAAGGTCAGATGAAGTTGTTGAACAGAAACTTAGATCCATAAAAAAACCAAAACCAACAAAACCCACAAGACAAAATATTGATGTTTGGTATCAAGTTTCTGTAAAGCACTCTTGGTTTAATGAAGATGATGCCTTTATAAACTCGCACAGATGTTTTAGATAGAGAAGTTAGAAGAAGTTTAGATATAGAAGATAGAAGTTTTAAGTATGCCAAGCCAGGGTTGCTGCTGAAGGTGCTTTCACCCAGGCTCGGCTTTGCGTGACTCTACAATAGTCAGATCAGGAAATAGGTTTTGCTTAGAACTGAGAGTCTGTGGGATAAGGCCATCAGGGTGTTCTCACTGTAGTCTCTGAACTTAAGAGTGCTTGAAGAACTGCTTGAGGCTATTTTAACTTTAGTGATATTCAGTCTGAGGTAAAAATTTTGAGCTTATATCATTTAGTTGATGGAAGAATAATCTAAACTTTATTTTAACAAATTGTGGTTAGCACAAATTACGTTGATATCATAGAATCATAGAACAGCCCAGGTTGCAAAAGATCATCTGGTCTAACCTTTCATGGTAAAGGAAGTCTAGATGAGATTATCTAGCACCCTGTCCACTCCCGTCTTTAAAATCTCCAGTGATGGGGACTCTACCACATCCCTGGGGAGGTTGTTCCAGTGAATGATTGTTCTCACTGTAAAAAAATTTTCTTTCATCTATTGAGATGAAACCTCTCCCAGTGCAACTTAGACCTATTGCCCTCTGTCTTCTCCATGTGGCTCTTTGTGAAGAGAGAGACACTGTCCTCTTCTTTGCTGCCCTTGCAAGTACTGGAATACTGTGATAAGGTCCTCCCTGAGCCTTTTCTTCTCCAGGGAGAAAATGCATAACTCTTGTCAGTCTTTCCTCATAGTTCTCCGTATGTTTAGAACTGCTCATGTGTTTACGAGCAAGTAGAACAGTGCAGTATGTTTATTGCTGATGTATCCTTCCCCAGCATTTTAGTGTATAGCTGAAAGGTAGAATTAATTTTTCCTTGTCCCCAAGATGTTGGGAAATTAGGAAGGGCAGGAACTAGTTATCACTTGTGTTACTTGAATTTCTCTAAATTTGGACAGTTACAGGAAGCAGAAAATTCGGAGGACGGGGTTTGCATTCATCCTAGAACAGCAGAAATGTTTTATGAGGTCTCCAGGTTGCTAACTTCAGTAAAGGTTGGACGCAGAACAAATAGGAAAGCCAGTGCTTGTGAAGAGAACTTGAATTGTGAGTTACATAGGAGTGAGTCTTGGAGCTTCATGTTTTGTTTGTTCCAAATCTTTCTTTCTGACTAGCTGTCAGCTCTGCCTGCTAACTTTTCCATTGCATATTGCAAAAATAACTAAGTATTCTCTGATTTGTGCCTATTGTACTGAACTCATGGCAGGGAGGGCTGAAGATGTTGTTTTCACTGTCATTGTTAACCATTTATTCTTTTCCTCAGGTAGGTGTACTGTGCTATTTCAGATCAGTGTGAGCAACTTCAAAGCGACTCTTGGCTTAACATCATCTTTCTGGTTCTTCTTCATTTATAGGGAACTCTACCATTGTTATCAAGCATAGGTAGTAATACTGAGATTTGCTTACTTATGCTAGATATGAGTAAACTTAATTTACTCTTTAAATAAGGACTTACAGAACTAAAGCTGTTTGGGAGGTCTGGAGCTGAGGCTCTCAGTTGATAAGATCGTGCATCTTGTCTTGACCTTGTTTAAAAGGGTGCATCAGTATTAGGGATTCTTTCCCTACAGCATGATAGAAAAAGGTGTCCTGCCCCCCCCCCCCCCCCCAAAGGCTGCATGGGCCTTACTACTTTTTTCCCTTGCAAAACTTCTAATTTATGAACAGATTGTGCTTCAGCTGAGTTTTTTAAATTAAGCTCTCATGAGCTGCTCTTTTGTATGCAGTGCACTTCTAGGCTCTGTATAGTTTATAACTGTATTGTTAGTGATATAACTTGCATGTTTGACACTAAATAACATGAGTAGAGTTAGTATATGCAGGTTAAACTTCAATTTTGATTTTTTTTCCTTCAAACGATATCTAATAGAAGTACTGTTGTGTAAATCATCGTAAAGAGGATAAGCTAAAAGTAATATTGCATACATGCCAGTTACTTTTTTATAAAGCTTTACTTTGACTTAAACAAGTGAATTTGTTCTTTGTATTGCTTCTTCATGAAAGGAAAACTTCCTGTGCAGGCAGACTGTTCTGAATTTTTAACTCTGAAGGAACTTTATTCTTTTCCTGTTTCATACTTCTTCGGTACTTAAAAAACAAACCCACAAAAACCCCAAACCAGCCAACTACAAAAAAACCCCAAACAAAACCCAGAAATAAAAGTCTTGCTAAAATGACATTTATTTAGTATATGCAAGATTTGGGGGTGGATGTCTCTCGAATGGGTTAAAATCAGAATTTTAAATCCCCATGTACAGTAGAAAAATGTAAGTAAATGCATATGATGAGGAAATCAGTGGATCTAACAGCTCTTGTTTAGGGATATGTTGATGCAATGCTAGTTTTTAATTCCAGTGAATTGGAAACAAGGATTCATTCAAGCCTTCTTAATCTATCAAATGTTGCTTGAAAATTAGTAAATTTAGAGTGGTAAATGATACAGTGATTGATTCAACACTAGCATTTGGTAGTGCTAGTGCAAGACCAGTTAGCTTGCAAATCTGTATAGACATGAGTCTCATGAATAATTTGCATAGTAGGCAAATGGTAATTGTGAATGCTATACTTCTACCAGTCTGAATAGGTTGGTTGGCAAGTAACAGTGCAGTCTACAGTTGATTTGGTGTAAGTGCTAAGCATAGCAGACTTGACTAAAGAATGATCATTGGTTCTATCCTGTTCAGTGTCTATAAATCTGTGGTTTTGTCCAGCCTCTTTCATTAGTAGAGGCAGTAAACACAGAGGGCAGCATGGTGAAGGAACTTAGTAAAGCAGATGCTTTACTGATCAAGTATTTTGTTGGCATGTGATGTGCTTTCCAAAAATTTTTAATATTGAATTAACTTAGTGTGCTTAAGGTGTGGAAATCTCAGTGGAAGAGGAGTGATGGAATAAGAATGGGTTAGGATGGCAAGTAAAGGGAAGAGAGTCCTCACCCCTTTAAATGGAAACAGACTTGGTCAATGAAAGCCAGTCTATTGTGGTAAACCATAAAAATACCAATTCAAATAATTGGTAAGATGTTTTTATTTGCTGCTTGTTCCAGGTTACATTAAACTTGAATATCAATCTTTTATGCTGGCTTTGCCACAGATTACTCACTTAAATCTTCCAAGTGAGCAGGAACTTGGAACATTGGTTGGACTATGAAAGCAGCAGTTTAACACTTCGTTTGGTGTTGTACAGAGTCTCTGAATTGAGTGACTTGGTAATGTACCAAATCTCCGTCGTCTTTTTTTCATTTATGACAGGCTCTTGCATACAGGTGATCTCTTCGTTAACTAATGTGTTTGTCTTGTGGTAGAATATACTAGTGCATATTTTTTTTCAGGGGTAGCTATATAATTATGTTAAGCAGGTTTAACTTGGAAGAAAACCAGTACCAATCAGTTTCTGTGATGTGCCATATACTTGCATGTCATGGAATTTTGTAGACTTCACATTTTTATTTCAGATGTTGTATTTTTATGATGGTTACTCATGTACCCCAGTCTTGACTTTAATATTGCAAAATAGGGAATTAGGTTTTTATAGAATCACTCAGGTTGGAAGGCAACTCTGAAGATTGGCTGGTCCAAATCCTTGCGTAGCGTAGGGTCAACTATAGGAAGTTGGTCAGGATCTTGTCCAGCTGAGTTTTGAATTTCTGTGGTAAAGCTCTCTGGGCAATTTGTCTAGTGTTTAACCACCCTCAGAGTAAAAAGATTTTCCTCATGTTAAAATGGGATTTCCTGTATTTCAATTTGTCCCCATTGCCTCTTGTGTTGGATATCAGTGAAAAGAATCTGTCTCCCTGTTACCTTCGCTCACTTCTGATAAGAGGGAAAATTCTTTGAGCCTTCTTGTCTCCAGGGACAGCAGTTTCAGCTCTCAACCACTCCCTCTGTGACAGATGCACCAGTCTTTTCATTATCTTTGCAATCCTTCACTGGACTCATTCCAGTATGTCAGCGTCTGTTTTGTACTGGACAGCCTAGAGCTGGACACAGCAGTCTAGATAGGGTGTCATCGGTGGATAAGGACCCCACCTACTGGTAACATTCTTCCTAATGTAGCCCAGAAGGCTGTTGGCCTTTACTTATGTAAGGCCTTACTGGCTTATGTTCAATTTGCTATCCACCACAGCCCTCAGGTTTTTCTCTGTGAAGACTCTCTCCAGCTGGCTGGCCCCAGTGTGTACTGGTGCCTGGAGTTACTTCTCCCCAGGTGCAGGATTTTGCATTTCTCTTTGTTGAACTTTGAGGTTCTTGCCTGCCCATGTCTCTAGCATGTTTTGAGTTTTCTCTGAGTGAAACACAGCCCTGTGTTTAATGTCCTGGTTTTGTATATCTGCAAACTTGCTGAGGGTGCGTTCTATCCCATCATCTGGGTCATGAATGAAGATGACAAACTGTGTTGGCCCCGGTATCAATCAGTGGGGTACTCTGCTGGTGATTGGCCTTGTCGTGGTTTAACCCCAGCCAGCAACTAAGCACCACGCAGCCGCTCACTCACTCCCCCCCAATCCAGCAGGATGGGGGAGAAAATCGGGAAAAGAACTAAAACTCATGGGTTGTGATAAGAACGGTTTAGTAGAACAGAAAAGAAGAAACTAATAATGAGAATGATAACACTAATAAAATGACAACAGCAATAATAAAAGGATTGGAATGTACAAATGATGCGCAGTGCAATTGCTCACCACCTGCCGAACGACACCCAGCTAGTCCCTGAGCGGTGATTCCCTGCCCCCACTCCAGTTCCTAAACTAGATGGGATGTCACACGGTATGGAATACACCGTTGGCCAGTTTGTGTGAGCTGCCCTGGCTGTGTCCTGTGCCAACTTCTTGTGCCCCTCCAGCTTTCTTGTTGGCTGGGGATGAGAAGCTGAAAAATCCTTGACTTTAGTCTAAACTCTACTTAGCAACAACTGAAAACATCAGTGTTACCAACATTCTTCTCATACTGAACTCAAAACATAGTACCTTATGAGCTACTAGGAAGACAGTTAACTCTATCCCAGCTGAAACCAGGACAGCCTCCAGCTGGAGTTTATGCTGCTGATCACAACCCTTGGAGCCCAGTGGTTCAGCCTATTTTCAGTCATCCTCACTGTCCAGTTATGTAGGCTGTACTTAGTTGTTTTGTACATGAAGACATTATGGGAGGCACTGTCAAAAGTTTTACTTTCTTGTTGTTTTCCAGGTGCTGTTGAAAGATCTAACACATGTCAGGATACGCAGGCTCGTTTTGGAGGGTATTCTAGGAGTAGAGGTAGGATTGTATAGTTAAAATTCATAGTTTGGGGTGTGATTAAGCCTTCCTTTTGGACAAAACCTTTAGAATGGAGGACCTTGCAACTGGTGTCTGAGTAGATTCTGAAAACTCAGATTTTACTATATTGGTAGCAGTACTGTTGCTGTGTAGTGCTATTCCTTATACAAAACAGTAGTTACACCTGTGCTAAGCTTTGTAATTTTAATTCATTGTCTTAAAAAGGGCACCTTCATCTTGTGGTGGTTTTTTTATTGTTGTTGAGTGGGAGGTAGGCTACAGACCTGAGGTCCCTTTCAGCCTGAATGATTCTGTAGTTTTATGGTTGAGGTTAAAAAAACCCCAAACTGAAAAAACAAAACTGCAAACCTACCCGAACCCAAAAGCTTACCCTGAAGTCAAAGATAGCTTTGAATGTTAAATTGATTCTTCTTTTCTAATTATAGATACTGATGAATGTCTGAACAGACAGCGTCAACCAGCGAGTAGATTTGGTAGCGGAAGGAATTTTGCAAACAGAGGTAACTTTCTGGAGTGTCTGTTATTCTAGTGGCTAGTTGTATTTGATACATTAAATTTTCTCTATTCAGGTACTCAGTTTTGTTGTATCAGAGCCAAATGAGTATTTGTGACTTGGAGGGTAATACCAATCCTTATTTCTGCATAATGTAGGCACTCAGTATCACCCCTTAGTTTTGACTGTACAACATAAAATACCGCACCGTATTTGGTAGAAGGCAGGACTCTACATTTAAAATCAATGTTTTGTTTACCTCTTGCTTTGATTCTGTTCTCCCTGAAAAAAAGGCATTTTTCTGATAATTTCATTGAGTCATAATGTAGTATAAAAGGCAGCTGAGTATTAGTATTCACATATATGGCATGTGAAGGGGGTATACCAGTGCTCTTCTGTGGAAGACCTGAAAGCTTTCTTTCTTTAGTATCCATACAGCAATATTTAATCCCTGTCCTCTTCCTGCTTATAATGGCAAGTGCCACTCTTGCATGCAGTGCACATTGAAGAGGTTAGTAATTGGAAGTTTGGCAGTACTGCCGTATATGCTTCCACAAACTACTGTTGGAAGCACATAGGGCAGTGGAAGCTACTGTCACATAACAGCTGTCTAGATAGTTCTATGGCTGTAAGTGAGACTTGTTATGAAACAAGGAAGACTGAAACTCCAGTCATGGTTTGGGCATGTTTAGCAAAAGTTTTGACCTGCAGCACAGCTGTGGAGGCACTTGGAAGTTACGTTTATTCTTTCAAAAAATTCTATACCATTTCTGCAACTCTTGGGTTGCTGCTCATTAAGATAGGGGAATGCCAGACTTGTTCGACTAAGCAGATAGCAATACTTTGGTGGTGCTATGGAACGATGATGAACAGTTCTGCTGTAGACTCTCCAGCAATTGCCAAGTAACTCACAAGCTGTATTTAAGGTCTGTAGTATTTATGGGCTTTTATATCTAGACTGTCTTTTGCATGTGAGCCTTTAAGATGTGACTTTTTTTTTTTTAAATTTGGGAAAACTCAAATGACATATATGTTGGTATGCACCAACCATTGGTGGAGAGGGAGCTACAGATGCTGTGGTAGGAGAACTTCTCATTTAGCAGAAGATGCTCTTTGTCATTACAAGATGATAGAACAGGTGTTCAGTTGAAGAACAAAGACTAAGGAGTAAATGACAGTACAAGTTGACTGCTTGGATCTTAGTAACTTGTTTATGTGTGTGGCTGTTTACTTCCTCTCCCTCCCCATCAGGAGGGTGACTAGGGAAAGGGGTTAGAAATAAAAATAGACTAAATACTTGGCACTGCCTGTCCCAAGCAACTGAATAAGTAATTCTGAGTAACAAAAAATTAGAAACTGATAGATCTGAAAGGCAGGTTTTCAAATCCTCACTCCATAGGAGGCAGCAATTGCAATACTACCTCACTCTACAGTACTGGTTATGAAAACTGAGATGGTACAAATGCTGTCAGTTGTCCTGTGACTGAACCAGAGGACTGATCTGCATCATAACCAAAAAGTTGAAAGTTAGTAGCTTATATAGCATATATGCATGTAAAGTCAAATACTTCCAGATTTAATGTTTTATTTACTTCTTGCAAGAAGCAATAGTACGGGAGAGCAGTAGACTCTTGTCATACTTCTTGGCAAAAAATTTCTTCTCTTCATTTTTTTCATATGTTGAGGCAAATCACTTAGTTTTATTGTACTTTTTATCTGAATACATGAAATAAGGACTGTGAAGAATAATTGCCAATAAAAGGCACTTGATTTACACATGCAAAATTGGGCAAACTAAGTTTTGTGCTATGCTGTACTGCAGGTTTCCAAGAAAGGAACGTTGTAGAAGATTCTGGTACACAAAATAGAGGTTTTGGAGGATTTCCTTGTGGCTTTGGACGAAGTGAGAGTAAGTATTTTTGTTTTTTTAATGTTGACTGGTTTGTGTGCGAACAGCATACATTTGGTTATTCTTTCTAGGTTTGCTTGCTCCCTAAGAACTGCAAGTATAAAGGTGAAAGCTATGAAATAGTTTCTATTCTTCAGCAGTGTTATGGAACATGGATGGCATCTTTGAAAAATAGTATCACTGGGAACAGCACAGCATAGGTTGGCGTTATAAAGAATCCGTTGCAGCTGTTGCAGTGTAGAGTTTTTGGAGTAAATAGTGTTAGCTTTAGGCATGGTATTTCAGTATACTAATTTTAGATGCCATAGCCACTACACTGTGTCTTCCTTACAGGTATTAAGGCTGAGCAAAGAGACAGACCTCAATCTGGCATTCTTGGCTCTAGAGGAAGAGGAGCATTTGGAGGTCATGCAGGTGAGACTTCTTAGTAGGGTGGTGAACCTTTCAGATTTCCTTGTTGCTGATTCGTGGCAATGCAGTACCTTCTTAGCTTTGCTAAATGCTGCCCCTGTGATTGTTCTCTGTGTCTGAATTAAGAACCTACTGCAAATGTTAGATAGCTTGCTTGAATGCCCACACGAGATGTGTTTGTAACTTGGATAAATTTTAGTATTTGGATTTTCAAAGCTGTTGTCTTCTGTAATTTTTTCCTTGGTCCTACTGCTGCTGGGTCAGTTAATTCCAGTGAAGCGGAGGTGCTAACCCCAAAATTCAAAGCAAGCCTTTAAGAACTTGCTCAGTTTTGAAATAGTCACTCTAGACTTTTTCCACCCCCCCTATAAAGGGAAGTGTTGTTTTAGGTTTGTCCAGGCTGACAACTAAGGTTTGTAGCTCTGAGAGGCCAGCTGTTCCTGAATACTTTATTCTAATGTTGGCTTTTTTTGCCATCTAGAAAGGATTTTTCCCTCATGCTTCTATCTTCCTTTGCCACTGATGATACTGCAACTTGTAACCTGTGTGTTGTGCTACCTAGTGCATAGTCATCTATCACTTGCAAAAGTCCCATAATTCAAATTAGAAATACCACTAAACTAGTGTAATGGGTAGTGGATGGCTGGTATTCTCAATGTAAGAACACTTTATGTGATCCTGGTAAAAGAATTTTTCACTGTAGAAAAGATAGAATGATTAGTATGTGTTTTCAGAAATGCTCCTTAATATCCTAAGAATAATTGATTTGCCTCTGTTTGACTTAGTTCAAGTGAAGTTTTTCAGGTATTTAGTTAAAATAGTGATTTTTAGAAACTTAAGTGTTATAGAGGCAACATGCTAATACTCATAGGGGACATAACTGCATCCTTAATGCAGGATAGTCATTCCTTACTTTTTCATGACCAGTGTGTGAAGTATTAGTATGTAAAGACTGTTACGGATATTGGTAGGAAACAGTTGCGCTAGTCTGTATAGAAGCTCATGTGGAAAGATAATTCTTCATAAAGAGTAGTTTGTTGCATGAGAAGTATGTCCTTTTATAGTAAGAGAATGTGTCTGGATCTAGCAAAGGAACAGAGCAAGCACTGCTAGGCTGTTCTGATGCTTCCATCTCTGAGTAGCGGACCTGTCACTAATAGAGTTTGTAAAGGTAATGAAGGTAGGGTGGTGTTGGCTTTTCTTAAAACAGTTATGCTTTTTGCAATTAGAGATAGTGTGGAAGCATATTATATCTTCTGATGGAAGAATAAGTATTTAAAAGTAATTACACACACTGTATTTTGCATCTTTGCTTGAATTCTGTGTCACAGTCTTGATGAAGCTGTGGCTTTACAGAGTTGCTTAAGAGTACTGCTGCTGAACAGAGCATTCCTAATCCAAGTTGCAGCACTGGCTACCTCTTTAGACTGGTATTTATATTTAGAATTAATAATTTGGTCTTGTTGAGAATGAGCAATTGGATTAATATGCTACCCTGATGTTATACTTTTGTGCTTGCATTGCTGCAGTGAGGAAAAATGCAGATGAGGGAGGACTAAGGAGGCATTGGAGGGTCACTGCACTTATGTGGTACTGGTCTTATAATGGTCAGTCTCATGGTATGATTTTTATGAATGGCTTGAGCTGCACATTTGAGTAGAGAACCTATGAACAGCTTTTGTTGTTGCCTTTCCTCTTCACTCAGTCTTGTGTCTGTTATCTGCATTTCTAGCTTCCATTCTTTTGCAGAGCGACCTTATACTAAAGTTAGGGTTTTTTTCCCCTCCTTTGAAATCAGCAACACAACTTCCTCTACAGAGTAGCTAGAGGCTATAAGTTAGGTTTAAGGCTTTTTCTGTGTTGTGGTTTAACCCCAGCCAGCAACGAAGCACCGTGCAGCCTCTCACTTGCTCCCCCCCCCCAGTGGGATGGGGGAGAAAATCAGGAGAAGTAGTAAAACTTGTGGGTTGAGATAAGAACGGTTTAATAGAACAGAAAAGAAGAAACTAATAATGATAATGATAACACTAATAAAATGACAGCAGTAATAATAAAAGAATTGGAATATACAAATGATGCACAGTGCAATCACTCACCACCCATCGATTAATGCCCAGTTAGTCCCCAAGCAGCGATTCCCCAGCCCCCACTCCCCTCAGTTTATATACTAGGTGTGACTTCACATGGTATGGAATATTGTTTTGGCCACTTTGGGTCAGGTGCCCTGGCTGTGTCCTGTGCCAACTTCTTGTGCCCCTCCAGCTTTCTCGCTGGCTGGCCATGAGAAGCTGAAAAATCCTTGACTATAGTCTAAACACTACTTAGCAACAACTGAAAACATCAGTGTTATCAACATTCTTCTCATACTGAACTCAAAACATAGCACCGTACCAGCTACTAGGAAGACAGTTAACTACATCCCAGCTGAAACCAGGACAGTATCCACCCCTTATTCTATACCATTGATGTCATACTCAGTTCACATACCTTCAGTTACATCCTGGTCAATCATCATCACCTTTTCCATCCCTTTGAGACATATGTATATATGTATACACACACAGAGATATCATTCCTTTAGTTTATGGGTCGTGTCTATAAAATGTTTGTTGAGTTCATTTAGAATCATAGAATCATTTAGGCTGGAAAAGACCTTCAAGATCATAGAGTCCAACCATCATCCATGCCCACTAAACCATGTTCTGGAGTACCTTGTCTACATGCTTTTTGAATATCTCCAGGGATGGTGACTCAACCACTTCCCTGGGCAGCCTGTTCCAATGCCTGACAACCCTCTCAGTAAAGAAATTTTTCCTAATATCCAACCTAAATCTCCCCTGGCGCAACCTGAGGCCGTTTCCTCTCGTTCGACCAGCACCCACCTCACTACAACCCCCCTTCAGGTAGTTGTAGAGAGTGATAAGGTCTCCCCTCAGCTTCCTTTTCTCCAGACTAAACAGCCCCAGTTCCCTCAGCTGCTCCTCGTAAGACTTATGCTCCAGGCCCCTCACCAACTTGGTTGCCCTTCTCTGGACACACTCCAGCACCTCAATGTCTTTCCCGCAGTGAGGGGCCCAAAACTGAACACAGGACTCGAGGTGTGGCCTCACCAGTGCCGAGTACAGGGGAACAATCACCTCCCTGCTCCTGCTGGCCACACTATTTCTGATGCAGGCCAGGATGCTGTTGGCCTTCTTGGCCACCTGGGCACACTGCTGGCTCATATTCAGCCAGCTGTCAACCAATACCCCCAGGTCCTTTTCCACCAGGCAGCTTTCCAGCCACTCTTCCCTAAGCCTGTGGCACTGCATGGGATTGCTGTGACCAAAGTGTAGGACCCGGCACTTGGCCTTGTTGAACTTCATATAATCGGCATCAGCCCATCAATCCAGCCTGTCCAGATCTCTTTGTAGAGCCATCCTCCCTTCAAGCAGATCGACCCTGCCTCCCAACTTGGTGTTGTCTGCAAACTTGCCGAGGGTACACTTGATCCCCTCATCCAAATCATTGATAAAGATATTAAACAGAACTGGGCCCAACACCAAGCCCTGGGGAACACCACTTGTGACTGGCCGCCAACTGGATTTCACCCCATTCACCACAACCCTCTGGGCTTGTCCATCCAGCCAGTTTTTCACGCAGTGAAGAGTATACTTGTCTAAGCCATGAGCCGCCAGCTTCTCAAGGAGTATGCCATGAGAGACAAAGGCCTTACTGAAGTCCATATAGACAACATCCACAAGCTTTCCCTCATCCACTAAGCGTGTCACCTGGTCGTAGAAGATCAGGTTGGTCAAGCAGGACCTGCTTTTTGTAAACACACGCTGGCTGGGCTTGATCACCTGCTTGTCCTGGACTTGACACGTGAGTGCTCTCAAGACAGGCTGTTCCATAATCTTCCCTGGTACTGAGGTCAGGCTGACAGGCCTGTAGTTCCCCAGATCCTCCCTCTGACCCTTCTTGTAAATGGACATCACATTGGCAAGCCTCCAGTCCTCTGGGACCTCCCCTGTTGACCAGGATGGAGAGTGGCTTGGCAAGCACTTCTGCCAGTTCCCTCAGTACTGTTGGATGGATCCCATCTGGTCCTGTAGATTTGTGACTGTCCAGATGGCATAGGAGATCACTAACTATTTTCTCCTGGATTAAGGGGGTATATTCTGCTCTTCATCCTCGCCTTCCAGCTCAGGCGGCTGAGTAGCCTGAGGATAACTGGTCTCCCTATTAAAGACTGAGGCAAAGAAGGCATTAAGTACCTCAGTCTTTTCCTAATCTCTGGTGGCAACATTCTCTTCTGTATCCATTAGATAGATATTCTCCTTGGGATTCTTTTTACCGTTAACACATTTGTAAAAACATTTTTTGTTGTCCCTTACGATAGTGGCCAGATTGAGTTCTAGCTGAGCTTTTGCCTTTCTAATTTCCTCTCTGTATGACCTAACAAGATCCCTGTACTCGTCCCAAGTTGCCTGCCCTTTCTTCCAGAGATGATAAACTTTTTTTCTTGACTCCTAGCAAAAGCTCCCTGTTCAGCCAGGCCGGTCGTTTTCCTTGGCAGTTCAACTTGCGGCACATGGGAATAGCCTGGTCCTGAGCCATTAAGATTTCCTTCTTCAAGAATGTCCATCCCTCCTGGACCCTTTTGCCCTTCAGGACTGTCTCCCAAGGGACTCTCTAAACTAGTGCCTCGAAGAGGCCAAAGTTTGCCCTCTGGAAGTCCATAGTGGTGGTTTTGCTAACCCCTTTTCTTACCTCACCAAGAATTGAGATTTCTATCATTTCATGGTTGCTAAGCCCAAGACGGCCTCTGACCATCACACCTCCCACCAGTCCTTCCCTGTTTGTAAACAGTAGATCTAGCAAGGCTTCTCCCCTGGTTGGCTCACCTACCAGCTGCGTCAGGAAGTTATCTTCCACACACTCCAGGAACGTCCTAGATTGTTTACTCTCTGCTGTCTGTTGTATTTCCAGCAGACATCTGGAAAGTTAAAGTCAAAGTTTAGTTCCCGACTCTGGGTTCCATCTGTCATACCAGTCTTTCTGGGCAGGAGGGATGGTGCAAGGTCCTCTCTGTCGGCAGAGCAGGATTGGGCTCTAGTGTGGTGTGACAAGAAGGTGACATTGGGCACAGCAGGAGGATGGTGTGCGCCGTTGGATTGTTGCATGCTGGAGTCAGTTCTGGTTCCATCAGTACTGTGCTTCGCTCAGTTTTATCACAGTTCATTCTTGCTTGATCTAAGTGATTCTTAGATCTTAGTGTAGTACTATGGATATAGCATATAACAATTATAGTAATGATAACATACAGTAGCGGGGTTATATAGCAACTAATATCATACAGTTTAATTCTGGCTATTCTCACCTCAAATCAAATCCTCTTGAGCCACACATTGGAATTCCCCATCTTTTTGCATCACCCACCAAGTGCACCCAGTCTCTTGAGCAAAAGCAATTCCACGAATGGGTTTGCCTTTGCCTGAGGCAGGAGTAACCCAGACTGTCTTCCCTAATGTATTTTTCTTGTGCGCTGCAGGGACTTTATCCCCTTCTACAGTACATAAAAGTTCTGACTGGGCAGGGCCACCCCAATTGGCAGATCCTCTGGTGTTGACTAACCAGGTGGCTTTTGCTAAATGTGTATCCCAGTGTTTGAAGGTTCCACCCCCCATTGCTCTCATGTAGTCTTTAACAGTCCATTGTATTGCTCAATTTTCCCAGAGGCTGGTGCATGATGGGGCATATGACACACCCACTCAATGCCATGCTCTTTGGCCCAGGTGTCTATGAGGTTGTTTTGGAAATGAGTCCTGTTGTCTTGACTCAATTCTTTCTGGGGTGCCGTGTCACCACAAGACCTGCTTTTCAAGGCCCAGGATAGTGTTCCAGGCAGTGGCATGGGGCACAGATATGTTTCCAGCCATCTGGTGGTTGCTTCCACCACTGTAAGCACGTACTGCTTGCCTTGGCGAGTTTGTGGGAGTGTGATATAGTCAATCTGCCAGGCTTCCCCATGTTTATATTTCAGCCATTGCCCTCCATACCACAGGGGCTTTAACCGCTTGGCTTGCTTAATTGCGGCATGTTTCACATTCATGGATGACCTGTGCGATAGTGTCCATGGTCAAGTCCACCCCTCGATCTCGAGCCCATCTATATGTTGCATCTCTTCCTGATGGCCTGAGGTATCATGGGCCCACCAAGCCACAAATAGCTCACCCTTATGTTGGCAGTCCAGGTTCACCTGAGCCACTTCAGTCTTGGCAGCCTGATCCACCTGTTGGTTATATGATGTTCTTCAGTGGCCCGACTCTTGGGTATGTGAGCATCTGCATGATATACTCTTACAAACAGATTCTCTAGCCAGGATGCAATATCTTGTCACAGTGCGGCAGCCCAAATGGGTTTACTTCTTTCTGCCAGTTGCTCTGCTTCCATTACTGTAACCACCCCCACAGGGCATTTGCTACCATCCATGAGTCAGTATAGAGATAGAGCACTGGCCACTTTTCTCTTTCAGCAATGTCTAACGCTAACTGGATGGCTTTCACCTCTGCAAACTGACTTGATTCACCTTCTCCTTCAGCAGTTTCTGCGACTTGTCGTATAGGACTCCATACAGCAGCCTTCTGCTTCCGATGCTTTCCCACAATGCGACAGGATCTGTCAGTGAACAGGGCATATTGCCTCTCATTTTCTGGCAGTTTATTATACAGCGGGGCCTCTTCAGCACGTGCCACCTCCTCCTCTAGCGACATTCCAAAATCTTTGCCTTCTGGCCAGTCCGTGATCACTTCCAAAATTCCTGGGCAATCAGGGTTTCCTATGCGAGCCCATTGTGTGATCAGTGCAATCCACTTAGTCCATGTGGCATGAGTCCCGTGATGTGTAGAGGAGACCCTCCCTTTGAACATCCAGCCCAGCACTTGCAGTCAGGGTGCTAAGAGGAGCTGTGTCTCAGTACCAACCACTTCTGAGGCAGCTTGAATTCCTTCCTATGCTGCCAATATCTCTTTTTCAGTTGGAGTATAGCAAGCCTTGGATCCTCGATATCCTCGACTCCAAAAGCCCAGGGGTTGGCCTGGCCTCTCCCCAGGTGCTTTCTGCCAGAGGCTCCAGGTAGGGCCATTCTCTCTGGCTGCAGTATAGAGCACATTTTTAACATCTTGTCCTGCCTGGACTGGTCCAAGGGCTACTGCATGAACAATCTCCCATTTTAATTTGTTCAAAGGCTTGTTGTTGCTCAGGGCCTCATTTAAAATCATTCTTCTTCTGTGTTACTTGATAGGGAGGGCTTACAATCAGACTGTAATTTGGAATATGCATTCTCCAAAAACCCACGACACCTAAGAAGGCCTGTGTTTCCTTTTTATTAGTCGGTGGAGACATAGCTGCTATTTTGTTGATCACGTCCATTGGGATCTGATGACTTCCATCTTGCCATTTTATTCCTAAAAACTGGATCTCCTGTGCAGGTCCCTTGACCTTACTTTCTTTTATGGCAAAACCAGCTCTCAGAAGGATTTTGACTATTTTCTTCCCCTTCTCAAAGACTTCTTCTGTGTTACCCCATACAATGATGTCATTGATGTACTGCAGGTGTTCTGGAGCTTCACCTTTTTCTAGTGCAGTCTGGATTAGTCCATGGCAAATGGTGGGGCTGTGTTTCCACCCCTGGGGCAATCAATTCCAAATGTACTGGATGCCTCTCCAAGTAAAAGCAAATTGTGGATGGCACTCTGCTGCCAGAGGGATTGAGAAAAATGCATTAGCAATGTCAATTGTGGCATACCATTTGGCTGCCTTTGACTCTAGTTTGTATTGAAGTTCTAGCATATCCGGAATGGCAGCACTCAGCGGTGGCATAACTTCATTCAGGCTACGATAATCTACTGTTAGTCTCCACTCCCCATTAGACTTTCACACTGGCCATATGGGACTATTAAAGGGTGAGCGAGTTTTGCTGATCACTCCTTGGCCCTCCTGTTGACAAATCAACTTATACTGAACTCAGAACATAGCACTGCACCAGCTACTAGGAAGACAACTCTATCCCAGCTGAAACGAGGACATTCTGGTTTCTTTAGAGTAAAGACTTAAAATGGATCCTGGAAATGCTGCTGTTAATAGCTCAGTCTTAGTACAGTTTTTACATATGTAAAACGTGGTTTTAAGAATAATGTCTTAAGAATAAATGTCTTTGTTTTTCAAGTGATAATGACAGCAACACACACAATATGTGGATGTCAAGGTCAGAACTTTCATGGAGTGGATGTTGTAAATGTATGGCTGTTGAAATAACAGGGTAGTTTTCTGATTTAAATTCTCTCCTAGCTCTTGAAAAATTACTGTGGTGACACTGAAGTTTATGGCTATGGCTCTTGAGAGTTATTTTAGGAGTAGGTTATGTAGCATAAAACAAGCATATCCTGGTTTTGTGGAAAAGTTGAATGGTTCTTAAAACCAATATGCTGTAACCGTAAGCATGTATGAATTTCTTGTAACAATATTTTGTTTATCAGTTTTAGGGGAAAAACCTCACTTAAGAGGTAACAAGACAGGTTATAAAACTTATATTTCTGTGGCATTTCAATTTCTTGTTATAGATGCTTTTTCTTGCTCATGATTCATCTCAAGTGAATATGGAAAATAATCTGCCTTTGCAAAAGCATATGCTGGATTTAGGAGGGATCCTTGCTCTTTGTTGTCTTTAAATACAACTTGCTTTATCTAGACATCTCATGATGGCAATCTCATAATCTGGGATGATTGCATTTTATTTGATGATAAGGGACTTATTACAGGTCAAGTAAGGACCAGATCTGTTTTGGAAGTCCCTCAGCAAGATGCTGGGTTTAATTCCTTCATGTTGTTACTGCAAGGTCCTGCTAAGCTCAGTGTTCTGACATGCTCTCTTTCTGCCCTTTAAAACACAAATACAAGGCCTTTGTCTTCTGGCTTTTTGTAACTAAGCTTTCATTGCTTACCTAAGTATTTACACTCATTCTACCAACCATATCAGTACCCACTGTTGAGTCTTCTAAGTGCCTCTAAGAATTTTTCATGAAGGTTCTTACTTAAATTTTCTCTCAAATGAGCTTTTTTTCCTAAGAGCAATTAACTGTGGAATGCTCTCCTTAACAGCAGCTTACAAGGAATGCAGTGAAGAAATACGTTCTGAAAGAGGTAAGTAGCTTCTTCACAAGTAACACGCCAGTTTTAATTTGCTTTTAACTCAAGGAACATTCTCTTACTTAAAGTTGCTGGAAGTAATTGGGTAAAAAAGAAGGTAGTGATAAAGGTAAACGCATAACCACCTCAAAACTGTTAATTTAACATGAGCTGACAAGCGAATACTGTTAAACTCAGTCTGTTTAAGCTTTGTTCATCTCTGAATTACTGGGCAACACAGTGGTGGTTCTCACCTAAAAGACTAACTTTTTGGAATGGAGTGCTGTAGAATTCCTCTGTGCTGGCTGTTTCTTTTTATAATAATAAAGCTTATCTATCTGAGACACAAGTATTAAAGAACTTAATTGGCAATAGTGTAGGCATCTTAAGTGATGATAGTCATTAAAGCAAACCATGAAGGCACAGTAGATTCTCAGTTTCAGATGCTATAGCATCTGAGATGCTATTTCTGGAAAACAGGCTTGATGTCTTTTACTGCAAGTTAGTAAATAGAATTTCATGATTTGTATGTGGAGGGGATGAAGTTGAAATGTATGATGAATAATGACTTTCTGATATGTATTGAACGTGTCAGTTGGGACAATCTATTAGAATGTTTACTTACCTGCAGTGTTTTTTTTGCAAATGACTTTAGCCTTGTTTTGTCTTTCTCTTACTCTTGAAATGCAAAAAGACAAATAGTGAACTCGTGAGTTTTGTATGAATAATTTTTTTTCCTGATCTTACCTTATTTGAGGCCCCTGTGAAATGGTTTCTACTGCTATCATTTTAGTGAGCATCAAGTAATTGTTATACCTCTGAGTTTATCAGCTTGAAGAATACCTTAAGGAATACAGAACTGTAAATTTACTGCCATGAACAGATTAATTTTATCCTTGTGTATTAATAAATGCATTGTTATTGAATAAGATAATTTATAGTGTAATGAGTTTTTGTGGTAGAATTGGTTTTTGCATGGTGGTAAAGTAGACCCTAACTTAATTTTGGTGAGTAGCTCTTTAAAGTAAGGTCCTTAAGCAAATGTGACATGAATGCTTTATGAAAGTCTGACATTATTTGTACATAAGTTTTAGGTCTACTAGTATAAAACTAAGTTCTAGTAGAATTCATTTATGAAATTTCTTGCCTTCCTGGAAAGTGGAGAGAGGTTTAAATGACATCTCACTGAACTTCAGTAGCTCCATACTTAAAATAGTTTTGGTTTAAATTTTCTTTATATTGTTCATGAACTTGAGTGCTTGTGTTCTTAAGGTCCAAAGGTGACTTATGTGCCACCACCTCCACCTGATGATGAACAAGCCATCTTTGCACATTATCAGACAGGAATTAATTTTGACAAGTATGATGAAAACATTGTCGAAGTGTCAGGACTTGACCCTCCAGCACCATTTCTGGTTAGTGAACTCATTAATCTCAGGGTTTATGTTGAGCATGATTCTGTAAAGATGTATCCCGAGTCTAATATTCACAGCTAATGAAAATACTAATAAAAGGTTTTGCATCTTGCAGACAGTAGTTGTTGGAAGGAGATGCTACCCATTTGAAAGATACAAATGCGAATTCAAAATGACATTGACAAACTACGGAAATTGCCCAGAGAAAGTAATACTGGATGGACAGGAAGTATAGTCCTTAAATTTCAGAAAATACCAGTTTAGAACTTGAAAGAAAGAGGTCTTTGGCAGCAGTTTCTGGGAAGGCTGGTAGAGTCATCTTGAAATCTGTTACTGGGGATCTTTACATTGTAAATGAACACCTGTTGGAATAGTTCATTTGGACAGAGAGGTGTTTTTGAAGTAATTTCTAGCCCTGTTTTCTGTGGCTGCTGTTTATTGTTTAAATATAACTTTGCTTCTGTTCCATACCAGGTGGTTAGTGTTTAAAAAAAACAAAGCTCTTTTTAGGGAGAAGAGTGAGGAAGAGGGGTGGGGGGGTGTAGTAGCACCTGTGTTGAAAGAGAGATGCAGTGTTTTTTTTCCCCCCATCCATCTTCTGAAAGGTTTTCCACTGAAGTTAAACTGATTTTATAATGTATGATGGTTTTTGTTCCTGGATAGGGATGTTGCTTTAGCTCCCCTTATTAGTTTTATCACAGAGACTAAGTGTGTATCTCCTACATGAAATGAAATGGAAGAGTTTTAGTTTGTTTTCATAGCATGCCATGATGTGAGTTTACCTACCTGCTTGAATCCAAATCTATGGCTTCTGAGAAGTTTTGTATCAAAGCTAGTAAGACCAGCCAAAGGCCTTCACTGTCCTACAAACAACTTTACTTGAATGGCATGAGCAGGTGGAAAAAACCTTTGGGGCTTTTACCTGTAGGAACCTTGGCAGTCTAGATGACTGGTGAGACCCCCTCAAAAGTTAATACTTTTCAGTGTTTAGCTGTCTGTATCCTATGGTAGGCATCTCAGTTTAGAAACTTTAACTTCTGTGGTTGTGTACTGTAAATAATAATTTTTTTTTGTTTTACAGGCTTTTGAAGAAGCTAACCTCTGTCAGACTTTAAACATGAACATTGCTAAAGCTGGATACTCTAAACTTACTCCAGTGCAGAAGTACAGCATTCCTATTATACTGGCAGGACGGGATTTAATGGCGTGTGCCCAGACAGGATCAGGAAAAACTGTAAGCATTTTGTGTAGTAGTCATACTACTGGAAGTGTGTGACCTTGAACTTTTAGGTGGATGCCTCAGTCTTCTACGTGCCAGATGCCTCACAGCTTTTTGTGTAATGATTTGACTTGCAGTGCAATGGCAGGTGTACTATTAAGCACAGATGGACATGATGAATGGGTTGTCACATTTTTGGGCTGAATTTCTTTTTAATTTCAGTGAAGTGGTGTCTTGATACAGCAGGCCAGTCTTCAGGGCTACAGATACAGATTCAGAAGTATAGGCAGTAATAGAGCTGCTGATGAGAAAAAAACCTCACCAGTTGAAAGTAGGGGTTTCTTTCTGTGTTCTGTGGGTTTTGTGTTGGTTTTTTTCTTTTTTGGCGTTGGTATGTGTGTTTTGTTTTGTGTGTTCTTGTGCTTGTTTTTTGGATTTGTGGTTGGTTTTTTTTTTTAAGCTTATGCCACATTGTAACAGAGTGTTGTGCTGGTGTCCTTATTTGATCAAGTCTGATCTGCATCTGTATTCGCTTTGCCTGGCAAGGTTTTGGTAGCGGGTGGGGTTACAGTGGTGACTTCTGTAAGAAGCTGCTGGAAGCTTCCCCTGTGTCCAACAGAGCCAATACCAGCCGGCTCTAAGACGGACCCACTGCCGGCCAAGGCTGAGCCAATCAGCGATAGTGGTAACGCCTCTGTGATAACATTTTTAAGAAGGAAAAAAAGTTGCAGGACAGACAGAAACAGCAGCTGGAGAGAGGAATGACAGCATGTAAGAGAAACAACCCTGCAGACACCAAGATCAGTGAAGAAGGAGGGGAAGGAGATGCTCCAGGTGCCAGAGCAGACATTCCCCTGCAGCCTGTGGTGAAGATCATGGTGAGGCAGGCTGTCCCCTTGCAGCCCAGGGAGGTCCACGGTGGAGCAGATATCCACCTGCAGGCCGTGGAGGACCCCACGCAGGAGCAGGTGGGTGCCCGAAGGAGGCTGTGACCCCGTGGGAAGCCCATGCTGGAGCAGGCTCCTGGCAGGACCTGTGGCCCCATGGAGAGAGGAGCCCATGCTGGAGCAGGTTTGCTGGCAGGACTTGTGACCCTGCGGGGGACCCACGCTGGAGCAGTCTGTGCCTGAGGGACTGCAGCCCGTGGAAGGGACCCATGCTGGAGCAGTTCATGAAGAACTGCAGATCGTGGGAAGGGCCCCCGTTGGAGAAGTTCATGGAGGACTGTCTCCTGTGGGAGGGACCCCACGCTGGAGCAGGGGAAGAGTGTGATGAGTCCTGCCCCTGAGGAGGATGAAGTGGCAGAAATAAAGTGTGATGAACGGACCGTAAACCCCATTCCCCATCCCCCTGTGCCACTGTGGGGGATAGGTAGAGAATCTGGGAGCGAATTTGAGCCCGGGAAGAAGGGAGGGGTGGAGGGAAGGTGATTTGAGATTTGGTTTTATTTCTCATTACCCTACTCTGGTTGATTTGTAATAAATTGAGTTAATTTTCCCCAAGCTGAGTCTGTTTTGCCCGTGACGGTAATTGGTGAGTGATCTCTCCTGTCCTTGTCTCGACCCACAAGCTCTTTGTTCTATTTTCTCTCCCCGGTCCAGCTGAGGAGGGGGAGTGATAGAATGGCTTTGGTGGGCACCTGGTGTGCGGCCAGGGTCAACCCACCACAGTATCAGACTTAGTTTTAGGCGATTCAGTATTAATCATGGAACAGTGTTAAGAGTTGATACTAAGTTGACAGTTGTCTCAGCTTGTTAAACTGTCTAATGTACCCAAATATAACCACTGACAGCTCCATATGAGAATATTTGGATATTAAGTATGACTTTTTGCCATTCAATGTAGTGTGGAATTCTAGCTTTGTTACATAGCTTATAAGTTATTTGTTTTGAAAAACCTCTTCTGTTTGCAGAGGGGGAAATGTCCAAAGCTTATTCTAGAAATATTCTGAATGCTTTTGGGACTGCTGTACAGATTCTATTTTGGGGGTAACTAGTCTTACAGAGATGTAAGGTTGCTGGTGCAGCAGTGTTGCAAACTGATCTGCTATTGTAGTAGTCTGGAGAGTGGTCATACATGGTTACCTTACAAATGTACTGATGATAATGTAATGCTTGTAAGTAAATGTTGTGGAGGGGTTTTGATCCTGGGGTACATACTGTGTGGAACTGCCTGAAGAACCCAGAAGTTAGCTAGTGCTTAACTCTGTTCCTGCATTATTAGACTCTTAAGGACCAGAGGGATATTTTCATGCTTCTTAGACAAGGGGAAATAAGCTTTAATGTACTGTAGTGCATTCAGGTCAATCCTGTTGCAGTCTGATTTCCTTGAAGTTGATAGTGTAGTGTATCATTCTAGCTTTAAGATTGATATGCAGCTTTTAGTGTGACTTATGAAAGCTTTAAGACTAAACAGCATTTAAGACTAAATACTGCTGCTTCTTTTTAGGCAGCTTTTCTTCTACCAATTGTGGCCCACATGATGAGAAATGGTGTAACTGCCAGTAGCTTTAAAGAGCAGCAAGAACCGGAATGTATTATTGTCGCCCCAACTAGAGAACTGATAAATCAGATCTTCCTAGAAGCAAGGAAATTTGTGTATGGGTAAGCTTTTGCACTGTTGCCTGGTATTATTACTTTGTCTGAATCAGCACTGCTTTATTTTTTTCATAAATACTTTCAAAAATTTTTCTGTGCAAATCGAATGCAAACGCTTGAATTCAGATGGTAATACTGGCTAGCAGGTTTCTTACTATGTGACTGGGGATTTAAACTCCTAATCTTTGTGATGTTGGGGGGGGAGGGGCGTTGGGGAAGAGGCTTACTCCAGCTTGAGGAGGAGATAAGTACTAAACTTGTGCCGCATCATCTTTACTGATGAGAAAAATAAAATTTCTTAAATGAAGTAACTTAAATTTAGGTTGCCTTATGTAATTTATACTTGCTCTTATTTTCGTCTTGACAAAAATAGAGCTATGTGTTAGGGTTTTTTAGTTAATTTTCAGTGATGGTTTCTAGTAACTCTATACTTTCTAGTGTTTCTGGTCATGGACAGAAATTTCACAGCTCAAGCAAACTCGATTGGCTTTGCTTCTTCAAAATGGAACAAAAGGTCTGAACTTGTCATTGAGCCCTTGGATGTTGCATGAGAGTACGCTTGTACTAGTTTGCCAGTGATCTTTCAGCTGCTAAATGATAGGTTACACCAGTGCACAGGAAGAGTATTAAATCTATTGTCTGAACTGCTCGTTAGTGTCAGGAGGTGGAATGGAGAACATTGTCAGTGCAAAATCTAGTGGACTAAATTAGACTTGCCTTTGCTCGTTCAAGCAAACTTATGCTTGAAGGCTGTCTTGGCCTTTGTGAAGTACTGTCATGTTTGTGTATCTACTTACTAAGTATGTTACTAAGAATAGCTTCTTAATCCCTAAAACTGTTCTGTGTAGCTAGTTCTATTAATTATGCTATTTTAAACTAGATATAGATTATTTCACCATAAAATAGCTTTTGAATTTAGAGAGTTTCTGCTACAGCTGCCCTGCAGTGAAAGCAAGGTAACCTACATTTGGGGGGCAGTTAAACAGTATCAAGGGGTGAATCTGTTGCCTCTAAAGAATTGCGTGCCTATTGCTCAGTTCCGATTCATGATATTCTTAAGCCCTCTGGTTTAGTTCACAAGAATGTGAAATAGGTGTATTAATTGATAGTGGATAAATGTTGAAACATTATGAGTCCAACCTGTTTCTATTCTTGGCTAAAATTTTCTGAAAAGTTCCAATTAAATTTTTAGTGAGTTTATCTGATTCACTGTTGTTGCATATGAAGCTGAATTAGTATATTCAAGAATAGACAGTTAGAATTTGAGTGTGAAAATACTCACTGCATGCATGTAAAAGCCCTAGCAGGGAGTTACAAGCTTGTAAGGTTGCTCTTCAGCTGCATAAGGTAGTTCTTGCTTGTAGAGGTGGTTTTCTACAGTAGAATATCTGATGTAGGTCTAACCAAAACCTTAGTAGGAAGAGCTCTAAGTAGTTTAGTGTTTGAATGGGTTTGCAGTCTGATGCTTGAGTGGCACACTGCATGGGCAGTGTGATTAGTTGCTTTACAAAGGTGCACCTCTGTGGGTTTTTTGTATTTTTGGCACTGTCCTTTCAAGGTGTGGAAGAATTACTTCTGAAGCTCTAAAGGCATATATTTGGTGGTTCTGCTTTTTCAAAGTATGCTGTATAAAAGGGGACAATGTCTAACACAATTTTGGCTCTTACTGCCAGTAACTCTCAATTGGAGGGAGAGGGAAGAGTGCAGGTGAAATTAAGTGTTCTTTCTAAGCCAGCCACCTGTGCAGCCTCTATTATGGAGTATGAATGGGAACTTTGAGCTTATGGTGAGTGAGTTTCTGGTCTTGGGTCCTGCTTTTGGTTATAAGCTGTGCTGTATGGTGAAGGAGTTGAACCACTCTAAGCTGGTTTATGGTAGATCTGATGATTTTTTACATATTTTTATGAAACAATACTGTTTGCATACTTACATAACTAATGCAATTTTTTTCTATATAACAGAACTTGTATAAGGCCTGTTGTGATCTATGGAGGTACACAAACAGGCCATTCAATTCGTCAGGTAATGCAAGGCTGTAATATACTATGTGCCACTCCAGGAAGACTTCTGGACATCATTGGAAGAGAGAAGGTAAGATCTTAAAACTTAATCTGAATTCTCTAAGCACTCTTAGCTTTTTACATACTGGTTTTCGTTCTTCAAATTCGTTAGAAGCAAAGATACAGCCATAAAAACTAGTCAGTATGCTGCCTTCGTACAGGCACTTAAAATACAGGTGAACTTCTCTTCGAATATCTAAATACCATGAGGTTTTTGAAAGAGTAGCGTGAGTCCAGATCTTTTCAGTCCATTTCAGGGCCCACTGGAAAATATCAATCTAAATCAAACTGTCTGCAGTGTTCTTGGCAACTAAACTTCATAGTTTAAATACATGGAACACCTTCTTTTAGTTCTCATAGAAAATTCCATAGCAGATTTTCGCTTGATGTCCTGTTTGTTTTGCTACAATAGCTTTTATTTGTCTGGAACTATGCTAATATTAATTCTTTGAATGTTTTAATATTGATTTTATTCAAAATGTAAAAAAACCTCCAGGTGTAATATTGTGTTTGAATTTTTATTTTTCCAGCCATTATAAGTCCAAATCAAAATTGCTACATATTATAATGGTGGCTCAGTGATGTTGCACTGGACAAGTGAAGTTTGGAAAAACACTTGGTGGTAAAGTGAAGATTGGCTTTCTGCAGTTGTCAGGCTTCTAGTCAAAATGACAGTATTGGTCAGCAACAGTGAAGTTGTAATGTCCTTAATAATGCTTTCTGACATAAATTTTTTTGGAACAAGGAGTTTGTTGAGAGTGTGTGAGGATTGTATGAGAGAACCTTTCTAAAACTCAGACATAGTTTCAAAATAGATGTGCTGAATACTAGTTGATCTATAGGCTCTATCTTGGTTTACATTGCTGAACCAATTTCTGAATCACTTCAGTGTATGCATACTATTAGAATTAGTGCAGATTAAAAAGTTAAATAAAGGTTGAGATACAAATAAAACATAATGCATATAGGCTTTTATTTGTGAATAATTAACTTCTACTAGAAAAAAATAAGTAAAAGGTGGATTTTGGCAATTAGGATGTTCTATAAGCGTATACTATCAGTGAACCAATATGGTTTTTCTTTCCCTGAAATTTTTGCAGATTGGTTTGTGTAATGTGAAATACTTGGTGCTAGATGAAGCAGACCGCATGCTTGATATGGGTTTTGGCTTAGATATGAAGCAGCTGATTTCTTACCCAAGCATGCCACCAAAAGACAAACGTCAAACACTAATGTTTAGTGCCACTTTTCCTGACGAAGTTCAGAGGTGAGTAAAGTAAAAATGGAAATATATCTGAAAATGTACTTGTATAGAGCTAAATGTCTGAAGAGTTGTTACGAGCACTCTTTATGTTTAAAAGCTTATTATCTTGCTAGAAAATACTGAAAAGCTATGATGTTAACATTCCTTGATGAAGACTTCCCTTTTTTTAGGTAACAGAACTAGTAACTTGCATAGATGAACTGCTTATTTTAGGTGGGGACTCACTTAAAGTAACTTACAAAGTTTGTATGAAGCCTTTAAAATTCCACTTCTGCAGAAGTCCTCATACTGCCTCTGTTTGTTTCTTGTCCCTCCCCCACCAGATCTGTACAAGCTCAAAAACAGTGGTCTTGCTGTTTAAAAAGCAGCACAGTAGCAGTGTCTTTGGCACCAGGACATAATATAACCAGACATCCCAATTACTGCTCAACTCACCAGCCTTTCTGATACACAATTCTTATTTACTTGCTGTTGTGGTTTAACCCCAGCCAGCAACTAAGCACCACGCAGCTGCCCACTCACTCCCCCCCACCCAGTGGGGTGGGGGAGAAAATCGGGAAAAGAAGCAAAACTCGTGGGTTGAGATAAGCACGGTTTAGTAGAACAGAAAAGAAGAAACTAATAATGATAATGATAACACTAATAAAATGAGAACAGCAATAATAAAAGGATTGGAATGTACAAATGATGCGCAGTGCAATTACTCACCACCTGCCGAACGACACCCAGCTAGTCCCCGAGCGGTGATTCCCTGCCCCCACTCCAGTTCCTAAACTAGATGGGATGTCACACGGTATGGAATACACCGTTGGCCAGTTTGTGTGAGCTGCCCTGGCTGTGTCCTGTGCCAACTTCTTGTGCCCCTCCAGCTTTCTTGTTGGCTGGGGATGAGAAGCTGAAAAATCCTTGACTTTAGTCTAAACTCTACTTAGCAACAGCTGAAAACATCAGTGTTATCAACATTCTTCTCATACTGAACTCAAAACATAGCACCTTACGAGCTACTAGGAAGACAGTTAACTCTATCCCAGCTGAAACCAGGACACTTGGTTTTGGTAGTTTTAAAGCTTCCACAAATGGGTTTAGGATATCTCTTACAGCTCTGCTACTCACTACCCTTAATGTTCCACTTTCCAGACTCTGAGAACAGTCTTCAACATATGGTAGTGGGGTTGCCGAGCCCCAAACAAATCACCCCATTCCCTGTAGGTGGATGGAAATTATTCAGTATTTCCACTTTTGAAGAGACAGGCATCTGAGTACTCGAATTGGAGGAGTCTAACTTCAGTTTGAGCAGTTGACATAATTTTGGTGGTTTTTGTGGTAGGGATACTGTTGTGACAGTATCGCTGAAAAACACTAGTAAGCACTTTACAGTTTGAGAGCATGTAAACTGATCAGAGCATTGCAGTGAAGTCTGTTGGTACTTCAGTGAGTGAAATCCTGACAACTCTTTTCTGGCATTCAAAAAGCCTGAAAGATCTTTTTTGAGGCAGGGAGAAAACATCTTCGGTAGTTGACTGTCCTGAATGAAAGAGGGGAATGGGCTGCTTTCTCCTGTTAATCATTTAATATTGTCAGCTGTTGAGGAGATGAATCGCTTTTCTTTGAGTAGGATTGAATTAATTTTAGACTCAGTCTTAAGTTGCCTGTTGTGGCTTTGGTTCCTCAGTCAAGACTTTTTTCATAGAGTTTTTCGTATTGAAAGAAGATCTTGTAGTGAACTATTAATGGCTTTGTTTCTGCAGCTGGGAATCAAGTGTTCAAATGACACTGTACATAAGTGTGGTTCGTGTTCATTCCATGTGTTTACTGTTTGTGTGGGAATGTGGTCTCACTTCTCACTGCATCCTGTCAAAAGATGGAGCTGTGTCTCCCTTTAAGATTGTGCAGTGTCCTCTGATTGGCTCAGGTTTTGGGATTGAGAGACGAATCTTGATCCCTTGATCTCCAGACCTGTTGTCTTTATCAGTGTTTTTGCTAATGCTCTTGCTATGTGTTTTTGCTACATACTGAGGGATGAGTAAAGAGTACTCAACTACCAGCACCTGAGGGGAGATCTCTTCAACTGTGCAAGATGTTTACTGTCTGCTTCCATTCAATGGAAAAAAAGAAAACAAGATCTATCTTTCTACTGTCAGTCTTGCAGGATTTACAAGTACTGGTAGAAGACTTCAGAAACCGGAGTGCTTAGATCATAGTTTGGAAGTGCATAATAACATTTTTGTAACCTTTTGAAACTGGAATGCCTAAAGGTGATGTTTTCATTTTAGAGAGTGAAAGCCCTTCTTGTCTGGAGTCAGTTTCTTCTTGGATTTACTGCCTTTCTGATTCTAGAGTCAGGAAAGCTAATGTTTTCCCATACTTTGCTATTAAAACAACTTTGGACAGTATACTACTTCAGTAGTATAGGGCAGAACCCTGCTGGGTTCAGGCTCTCCTGCACTTCTGTTCAGTGAATGTAATCAGATGTGGTTTTAACATACAGTTTGGGTTTGTACCTGAATTTGGGTCTCTGCTATCACATAAACCTTTGGTCTGATCATCAAGGCTCTTCTGTGCATGTGAGTTGAGACAATCATGCGTTTCCTAGCTGACTGGAGAACTTCAGCTTAGCATTTGGGGCTTTGTATCTCCCATTAAAAGGTCTTGAGTTTCTTCTCTCCCTTTTTGTTTTTTGTTTACTGTTCTATTTTCAGAGAGTTTAAACTTGCCCTTTACTTTCAATTTAGAACTATGTCTCTCTGTGACATCTTAAACCAGTCAGATCTTAAGACCAAACACATTTAAATCCCTAGTAACTTGTTTACTTGCTATGAAAAATACCTTTTCAGTGGCAATTACACCTATAAGTCAGGCGGGAGATTCAAGTCCTTAAGGCAGTCCTTTAACATTTTTAAGACTTTTTTCTTTTTTAGGAATTTGTTCCAATACTTGAGATTACGTGTTTTCAGTTAAAGGTTGGTTTGTTTACCATCTGAATCTTACTGCGGAGGAAGCTGCTTTTGCATACACTGGACATGAAGCACTCTTGTGCATTGATAAGTTAATACAGTTTAGTAAAACTCTTGAGTATTATGGGGCATTTCAAGGAATTATCTATTTGGCGAGTTTGATCTCTCAGGTAAGATCACCTACATAAGGGATAACTGAAGATGAACGCTGTCTGAACAAAACTTGACTTTTGCCTGTGGCAAATGGTAAATGTCATGTAATAAACTGTGATTTTAAGCAGTGCTTTTGTTGAATGGTCAAAAAGGATGGTCTTGTCTCTTGGAGGCCTGTTTTGAATTCGGCCTGTGTACAATTCTCTCCTGTCTCTCCAGCTAGTGATGAAATAGTGCCCTGAGAATGGTTCTGTGAGCATATTTCAGTAACCCATTTTACTACAAGCGTGTATGTGGAACTCCTTCTGAGATGGCTAGAAAATGCAGTGTTTGTATTATGAAAAGCTACAGGGATGTGATCAGTCTGTGCATGTTATTATTGATCAGATTTTTTTGTACAGCTGTCTAGAAAACAATGCAGACTCTTCCAGCTTTTTTAAAAATGCACATATGACTACTTATATTCTCTGCCTTGTGAGGAATGATACAAGTATTTGTTGTGAGGGTTGCTTAAACATAAGGTTACTTGATCTTAACGCAGCTACATGGTAGACTTCATGTTGCTCAATTTTGTTTCTTTTCAAGGCTGGCTGGTGAATTTTTGAAAACTGATTATTTGTTTATTGTTGTTGGACACGTGGGTGGAGCTTGCAGTGATGTTCAGCAAAATATTCTTCAGGTTCCTCAGTATTCCAAGAGGGATAAACTGGTAGAAATTCTACAAAGCATAGGTAACTTTCCTTATTGCTAATTGTTTTCCAGGGAAGACAAAACTGCTTGTTTTTAAACCTGTGCTCTTGATATAGACCAGGTCATGATTCCATTCTATTACATGTTACACACTTTACAAGACTACTGATAGAAGCTTGACACAGACCTCAGGGACTGCTAGGTTTTTAGGCATATTTGTGTTATGGGTGTTAGTCAAGGTCTCATCTCTACTGAGCAGTAGCAAACAAGCTTCCTAGATGATTAGGTTTTTTTATATGGTCAATTACAATGTTTTAGCATCTGGGGGTATTATCTTCAGATTACAGCTGTGTTAAACTTCTTATGTGAACATTTGGGCCTATATTTTGTTAATGGCTGGGATTTTTCCATTGTTGCTCTGAATGTATCTTAAGTTTTAATGCTGAAAACAGGAAGGGAGTTTGGAATTAAAAAATGGTCTTTGTACCTTGCTGTGCAGTGCTCAGAATGGTGTGCTACTTTTAGCCACATGCTGTAGAAAGGGAGTGCATGCTTATAATGGATAACAATATTTGTGTCCTCCTTTTGTTGAGGAGAAAAAAAAAATGCACTTGTCTTCACCTAGGTTTCTGTGTTGATCTAGAAATTGATGGATTGAATTTAATTAGTTCAACACAGGCAAGAAATGACAATCAAACCTTGAAGACTTCATTCAAAACATGTTCTGATGTTGTTTATATAAGTAACTGCAACTGTGAATAGTGAAAATGCATCAGGTTTCAAACTGCAGTGGATCTGAACTCTTGTTTAACATAGGTCATGAACGAACCATGGTGTTCGTGGACAAAAAGAAAAAAGCAGACTACATTGCAGCCTTTCTTTGTCAAGAAAAAATACCAGCCACTAGCATCCATGGGTAAGTATTTTTAAAGTGAAAGTCAGGTAATAGTATTCAGTGAAAGTCAGTTAATACTATATCTTATGAGAGGCTTTTATTGAGATTTCATGTTTGGCCATATCTGTGTGACTTAGCTTGCTTTGTTTCAGATAGCCCTGTCATCCTCAGCAGTTCTGTCCAATTGAGAGTGTAGTGTTTCTGAAGACCAGTTCTCACAGCATTTGCTGAGTATACATCTTTCTGGTTGACCGGACTTCAGGTGCTCTATATGAACTGGAGAATCTTATGCCTACTGCTAAAAAAAAGTAGTAGTGTGTAATAAAGTCAGTAGAATCAGCTATTGTTTATATGTAGTTTTTGTCGTCATTTGTGTGACCAAAACCAGACCTTTTGGTGTTAGTGGTGAAATGATATTTGTAAATTCAAGTGGCAGTTGTGGACCTTCCACTCTGTCTTACAGACTTCCTTGCGATGAGCTAAGTCATGTACCATACAGTCACGTACCATACAGATTTCTGATGCTGTCACTTCTGCCTCCTTGATGCGTTCATGGACATAGCATTTGTATGGAGATCAACCTAAAGAGAAGATGCTTCTAACTTGTGTTTGTAGTCTACTCATTAGTGTTGCACACCTGAAAAATTGCTGAGGGACAAGGTGAAATAGTTGCTAATTCCAGGTCTAAACCAATCTAAAAAGATGGACTGTCTTTCACATAATGAGCTGGAATGTATTTCTGTGTGTTTGTTTGTATGTCAAAACGTAGGACAACAAACTGAGTCTTAAGATTCCCAGTGAACTGTAGCAGATCAAAAATGTAGTTTTGCAGTATTTTTCATCTTGTAATAGGAGGAAGGGACTTGAATTCTTGCCAATAAAATGATGTTTCAGGCAGTGTTCTGACAGACATTAGAGTATCAGGGTTGTAGATGGGTTAAAATTATCTTAGTACACGGATAGAAGATGTTTGTGTGTATCCTGTGCCCTATCAGTTTTACAGGTGTGTGAAGCATCATTTTGAGAAGATCTGGCCTTCTGTTCTTGGCTAACCTGAATTGCTACCCCACAACATGTTTTGTGTGTGTGGAGGTTCTTAACACATTTCTATAGAATTATTGCACTGTGAGTTAAGGTATACTTAACGAAGAGAGTAACTGGTTCCTTGGAAGCTGCTAAACTGTCATGAATGTTACTGATTTCTGATTCACGTGAGTTTTTCGACCTGAAGTGGGTTACAATAGTTGCTCTTCCCTGGAATAGTGGTCACACCAAACTTCACTAAATATCCTATGTTACACTGTTTTTGAGCACTGTTTTTTAGCTTTCTAATTTATTCTTTCATTTGGACAACAAAGAACATGAATTAAACTCTGATCGACTGTATTTAAGTACTGGATAATCTGTAACTATTCTTTAAAAATGCAAACCCCAGAGCAAATCTAGTTTTCTTCTCGTGATGATAAACAAAAGGCAAGTTCTATACTGTTGGCTGGCTATAATTTCTAGTATATCTGAAAAATGGCTTGTGCAGGAGTCTACCTAGAATTCATCTTTGCTATTCTGCTTCCCTGCTCCAGAGCAGTACAAAAAGCACTTCTAACTATGGCATGAAGAAACAATCAGTTAGTGGATCTTCTTAAGGAAGGCAATGAGTTCGATACGTAACTATCTCTGGTTCTTTTAAAAAAAAAATTAGTTTCTGTAGAGAATTAGGTTAAAACAGTTGTTGTGTCTTACTGCTAATCAGTTAAAAATTCAGAAAACCTAAAATGGTAGTGTATGGGTGGTGGTTCCCCCCACCCTGAGAACAACTACCGTCCGTAAGTTACAACCTTTTAACTTGTATCTTAAATAATACCGCAGATTTTTTGAGATATCCATTTAACTGTTGCTATCTTTGTAGAGATCGAGAACAGAGAGAGAGAGAAGTAGCTCTTCAGGATTTTCGTTCTGGAAAATTTCCAGTTCTTGTGGCAACTTCAGTGGCAGCAAGAGGTCTGGATATTGAAAATGTCCAACATGTTATTAATTTTGATCTTCCTCCCACCATTGAAGAATATGTACACCGAATTGGACGAACTGGTCGTTGTGGAAATACAGGCAAAGCAGTTTCCTTCTTTGATAACAATTCAGATGGCCATCTTGCACGATCTCTAGTTAAAGTGCTTTCAGATGTAAGTTTCCAATCTTAGTGCTTAACTTTTTCTGTTCTTTAGGATTTCACTTTAATGTACTGAGCAACTATTATTTCTTTGGTGCCGTTACAGAGCTCTTAATATGAATTGGTAAAGGAGTCAAAGTCTCTAAATTCACTTTTCTAATTATGCAGGCCCAGCAGGAAGTTCCTGTTTGGTTGGAAGAAACTGCTTTTGGTTTTCAAGGAGAAAGAGTCTTTAGATCAGTTAATACCCAAAAGGTAAGTCTGGAAATGAACTCGAAGTCCTGGCTTTTAGAACTTTTTCTCAGTATAGAAGTGTGTTTAGCAGTATATCTCCAGAGTACTGCCACTGAAATTGTTTTGAGTGTAACTGTATCCCTTATCTTAGCCATGCATCTTCAAAGTGCTCAGTATTTCTGAAACTAATTTTGGACAACTTGCTTGACTTGGAATCTTACAGTGTGGCCTTACTAGCTGCATTAGTCTTGATCTGTAGCGTCAGGAATTACTCTGTGGAAGAAAAGGTTTGTGGAAACATGCAAAGGCTGTAGTTCCAGAAGTTACTATACTGCACATGTAGGGTAGGAGCAAATAGTTACTAGTTATATCACTGCTTGTTATGAGTTGCCCAGTCAATTCATTTGACTAAAAACTTCAGTTAATTATAATTAGATAAATGCCCCAGTCTGCTCCATGTCAAAGTTGTTCTTAATGTCTGTGATGAGGAGGAGCCTTCTGGTCTTGTAGTGTTGCTGATACCAGATGTTAAAATACAGATTGAGTAAATGAGACAGCCTAGGTGGCATAGCTTTCAAATCACTCTGCAGTCACTCGTTTAGGATTTAAATTCTATACCTACTCCTACTTGGCATTATTATTTTTTTTAGCTGATGTTTGATACTTCTTGCTTTTATCTACTTGGATTTTAATGCCTTCATCAAAGGCCTTTCCTTGATCTCTTGCTCATGTAAGAACTTTATCACATCTCAGTTGCATTCCAAACATTAATATTGTCTTAGAGACCACAAAGAGAAATACTCTCACTGCTTGCACAACGTCTGTCAGACCTTCCTTTACATTATCTTTTTCCATACCATAATTATTGGAAGTATTGGGTGTTTTGGGTATATTTACCTGCCTGACTAGTTCCCTAATCGGATCTAAATCTTTTTCTTTGTGTCTTCATAGGACCTCAGTTACACACTTAAACTTTTGCTTTCTTCTCATGCTTGCAGCCTCAGTGGATCTTTCTTCTATATTCCTGTTCAAGGACACTTTTTTAATTTGTGTGGATTGCTTTCAAAGGTGGATCTCATCAACCTTTGAGTCTAGATTGCTTCCAAATACACATTTCCAACTGTTGCGGAGCATCTCGCAGCATTTCATGAAATCTGTCATTTCTAGGTCCAAGTCTGTCCTTCGTGTCCTTTACGACTGTCCTGGGTTTGGCTAGGATAGAGTTAATTTTCACAAGAAGCTGGGAGGGGATACAGCCAGGATAGCTGACCAAACTAGCCAAGGGGATATTTGATACCATATGATGTCATGCCCAGTATATAACTGGGGGAGCTGGCCAAGAGGCGGGGAGGAGGGATTGCTGCTCGGGAACAGGCTAAGCATTGTGTTCCTGGTGGTGAGCGATCGCGTTGTGCATCACTCACTTTATATACTCTTTTATTAGTAGTATTGTTGCTATTATTTCTTCTCTCCTTGTGTTGTCCTGTTAAACTGTCCTTATCTCAATCCAGGAGTTTTTACCTTTTTGTTCTGATTCTCCTCCTTATCCCACCAAGGTGAGGAGGAGTGAGCAAGCAGCTGCATGATACTTAGTTGCCAGCTGGGCCTAAACCACAACAATGACCTCTGAGTTCCCAAATCCGATTGTGACTTTCAATCCATGTACTTTTGAATAGAATAGTTTCAGGGGAAATTTGTCTGTTTGCCTTGGGAATATTGCCCTCTTAATCACATATGTGCAGTGCACCAGCTCTTGAGTTGGAGATAATCAGGTTCTAATTCTTGTCTTATGAGACCTTCTGATGTCAGTGATTCTGACAGAAACTGCACATTTGTAATCAGCCCTCTTTTTTTCTTTGAAATTCACTATTAAAGCTGGTTTTTGCTGTTTTACTATTACTGAAACAGAGGCTTGTATCATCTAGTGTTCAGTAAGGATCCTGATGTCCTTTCTCTTGAGGAAGAAAGGTAACATCTTATTTGTGTTTTTACAATATTCACTTTCCTTTCAAAGGGAATGCATGAAAGAGCCATTTGATAATCAAATGATGAATTTGAAAGGGGAATCTGTTGGAGGATCTTATCTGATTATTTTGGAACAATCTTATAGATGACTGGGCTTCATCCTTTTTCCAAAGGAAAAGGCTTTTGCTAGGAAAGTAGTGTAGACAGTCATTCTTAAAGTTGAAATGGAAAAGGAAGTTTTTCCCCAAAGTTGTGTGAAGTGTTTGTGTTGGGTAAGAGAAGAAGCTGGGATTTGAACTTTGGGAAGGATTATTCCCACACCTGATAAAATCTGAGGTTGATTGAAGTGCATTAATTTCACACTGTGGTCTAAAAACCTTATGTAAAGAAGTCTAATGATGAAACAGTTTCTGTATTTATTTAAAAAATATGATGTTCAAATTACGTTGAGAAACATGCATGCAGGATGCTGAAGTTGCTTTGTAATGACTTTTACCATTAAAGGATTGAAAGTGTTAATGATTCTAAACTAGTATCTGTTCTGTTTCCTAGAATTGTGGAGGCAACATGAACCCAGGAGTGAAGATGTCATATTCTGCAAGGACATTTGAGTCATGGGATTAAAACTACTCTAGTACCAAACTAAATTCTATTCTGTTGTGCTTTAAGTGAACTGTTGCACTTAATGCTCCTTACTGTTGACCTTATGAAATGCTTAATGTTTAAAAGAATAGCTCATATCATATGCTAAAGTTTTCAGTAATGTATGTGTAATGTGTTCTGATGAACCCAGTGATGATTATCACTTAATGCAGGGTATCAAAAGCAATTTTCTTAGGAGACACTTCAGGTACTAAGTGTTAAAACTTTGATGCTTGGTAGCTAGTATGCTGCTGTAATGGGAGTTTTGCAAGTGGGAAGTAGTAGATCCCTTGAACTTACTACTTTGTTACCAAAATTTTGCATGGGAAGATGGCTTTTTGATCATTTTGCATTGTGAAGACCTAGTTTGGGAAAGAGCTTTATGAAAGGGCTAATCTAAACTTAATGTTCATTCCTTTTTGTAACAAGTCAGTTATAAAATTTGAATCTAATGCGATGACTTTTGAGATTAAGGATCTGTTAAATATCTTGTAAACAGTTACTTAATAAAAGCTTGAGGAGTGCATATTGATGGTTGCTTCTACATCAGGTATACAAAAAAGCATCTGTCATTGCAGCTTCATGAACTGGTATTATTTTGACATGCATGGAACATGTGCATCTCCATATGGAACTAAAGGTCAGTGGCTATGTCTGCAACTTAGTGGAAAGACATGTTTTTACAGAGCTGTCTTCAGAGAACAATGGAGCCCTGTGTTGCTTCTAGTATGATGTTTTTGCCTTTGACAGACATAAATACTCTTCTGTTACCTCTTGTGCAAAAGTTTCCTTTAGAATAAGCTTGGTGGCTCATGTCCGAAAGAGTTTTGCAGACTTGTAGAAGCTATAGAGGGTAAGCAGCCATTAACAGTTCAAGGAGATTTTCTTAAAGTTGCTTTTTCTTTGAATTTTTTTTTTATTTACCAGTACTGTACGCTACAAAGATGCAGATCATTGTGTCCCAAAGGAAAATGGCAAAGTAATTATAATTTGTAATGTCCTGCACAGCTGCACAAGCTTACAATCTTACCATGTTCTCTGATATTTAGCACACAATGCTGAGCACTGTTTCTTTTACAGTCTCCCATTTAATACAGGGAAATAATACTATTAAGCTCTGCTTACAAGAATGAAGGTTTGATGCCCAAGTTTACGAGAATCAGAACTGACTTGGGCAGTACTATGGAATCCGTTATTGTGGAAAAGTGGGCTGTCGTTCTTATTTTTTGTATGAATACCTTTTCAAAAGTACTTAATACTGTTATTTTTGTAGACTGTAGTTTTACTGCTACGTAATGTGCAAAAAAGGAAAATAAGTCTTAATTGTGTACTTGTAAGTGAGCTGAAGGGATGGTATACCTAGATTGCAACTCATAAGCAGTGGGTGTATTTAAGCTTGAAGTCTATAATTCAGAGTACAATACCCCAGGCAGCATGACTCCTTTTTCTGGCAAGTCTTCTTGAGAATTTTTGCATCCATTCTGAATTTCAGGTAAGAATTTGAGGTTGCTTTTGGTTGCTGGCTACAATGAATGTGAGTGAACTGTAATTTGTGGAGGAAGCTGTACAGCTGATGAAACCTTGCATTTCTGTGAAAAGAAACCAAATGACATGAAGTCATGGGCCACTTGTGACCTAAAATAAACCTATGAAGGGAACCTGGCTTAGCCTTGTTTAAAGGTCCACTTAGGTCACTGGGTATTTTTTTTGCTTTGCCTCCCATCTTAGGCCTTTTGAGTTTGGGGAGGGCAGCAGAGGGAGTTTTGTCACTGTCTAAAAAGCTGTTCTGGCCCTATTTTTCTTAATCACTTGCACTGAAAGCTACATAAGAAAAAAAATGGTGCTGTTCTAGCTTAGAGCTACTGTTATTGTAGTGCTGTGTCACATTTTGCTGCTGGAAACTATAGGTGCTCAAATTGCTCAGCATCTTCCTTTAGAAGCATGAAAAACTAAACATGGTGGAATTTAATCTTCTTTAGAGGAGTTTAAGGTACAACTTGTCATAGCTGACTAAAGGCCATAAGATGTGGCGGGTGGAAGTTAAGGCTGCAGCAATCTCGGGCTTGCATTTTATTTGTAGCTTGGAAAGTAGTGATTAGAATAGCTTTTTAGTACCTATTGGAGTTTATCAAACATAGCATCTCAAACTACTCCTACAAGAATTAAGAGTGTTTGTATACAGGATGTTTATCAGAACACATGGGCTTTCCTTAGATGTTTTGAGAAAAGCGTATTCATCTTTGTGTAATTTGGGATGGATGGGAGGAGGGTTGGTAATCAGTCTGGTTTTCTGAATAAACCTTTATCTAGTTAAAGGTAAAACTGAAAAGTGAGTATGTGGTAAAACTGAAAAGTGAGCATGTGTGCACGTGTGCAGTTATCTTTTCAACACACCTGTTTGGTCTGTGATTTACTGTTTCATTACTCTGTTCTTTATAGATATTTTTTGCATCTTGTTTTTCCATGCAGGGACTTGCTTGATTTATTTCCTAATGTTTCTAGGTAAAAAGAGGTTGCACAGAACTTCTGCTTGAACTTGCTGGCAGGCAGTCCTGAAGTATAATATCTCTTTGTTTTGTAAGATAGTGGCATTAAACACTGAACTACATTCTTTTTTTTTCCTGCTTCAGGTAGGGGTAAATGTGCCATAGGGTATCAAATTTATCAAAAATATTAACCAAAATTATTTAAGACAAAAAAGCAATAACTAGCTGACTTTACCAATGTAATAATCGGTAGTGCGTTAAATAGTGCATGCATAACTCTGGAACCTGTGGTAAAGTCTCTCTTGGAACGTTTGGTGGTAGGATGTTTGCAAACATTTGTGTTTGAAGTTGCCTTTTACAACAGTCCATAAATAAACTTAAAACAGTACTGTTCAACACACACTGTATTATTCTGGCCAAGGCAGACTTTTTTGCATTTCCTTGACGTGGAAATATCTATTTCTTGCCTGTGCATTCTACAACTTCAGTCTGTTTTTCTGCATGTTCAGAACTGCTCCTTTCCTAAGGGAATAAAACTGGCCGTTTCTTAAAATAGTTTGTGAAGATGGTAGGAATTGCCACAAGGAAATGTTTTCATATTCACTTTTCCCCTGCTACATTATAACCCCTTCCAAGCCCAACAAAAAAACAACCAGCAAAACCTGTCCCTAGATTGTTAATGAAATCATTTTAAGAGGAAAGTAAGTCAGATTTACTGCTGCTTATGAGAGGGTGAGAAATTGAAGAACTAAGTCTGATGTCAGGTAATTTTGTCTGATGGAAGTATAGAATGCCCATTGAAAAGGGAGAGAGGGATAATTAGGATTAAGGAAAATGGAAAACTTCAAGAATAGTATTTGCAGAAAACTACAGTTCCTTCTTGAATATTCAGTTTTGTTTTAAGCCTATTGTGACCCTTTAAATACATGTTTAATTTGCAGGAAAATATTTCAGTCTTAGCTGGAGTAAAACAGTGACAAACAAGGGAAGTTGGGGTGGGGAATGAACTGCACTGTCAGCTGCCTCTCTGTTATCCTGCACTCAGGTAATTTTGTATTTATATGGAGAAGGTGTTGAAAGTCTTACTGGGAAATACTGTGTTAATACCTTCTTCACTCAAGAGTCCCACTGTCCTCCAGGTGGCAGTCAGGATGAGCGTTCTGAAAAGGTTTCATTGAACTGATTGAAACCTGAGAACAGCATACCTATAATTCCTTTTAGATGTTTCTACTGCCTACAGTGCTGCTAACCTCAGGTCCTTGAATGCTTTTTCCTATCTTTACGTCCATGTTTATGTAAAAAATGCTGTTTGTATTGGAATGTAGTTCAGGATTAAGGTTGGGGTTCTGGACAAGCTAGTGTTGCAAAATGCCATCAAGCCGCCTTTCCTTCAACAATACTTTGAATGCTGCTTCTTCTTATTTCTGTCACATCGCAATAGTAACACATTTAATGTAGTGCCTGAACGTTTTTCCTCATGAGTTAAGTTTCTCATCAGAGCCTGAGAGGACTGCAGTCATGAGGGTGAAAAGGAAAGAAAGTCTGTAGAGGTGACGTGTGACAACTGTGTTTTGACTCTGGATCCTGGTCAGAACAGCAGTTCTAGGAGTGGCAGAGAATAAGTAAAGTTAAGGGTTTCTTTGTGTAGCTGAAAAATGAAGGAGAAATAAGCAGAGAACCTTGCACAAGGGATAGCTTTGATAAACAGACTTTTTCTGAAACAAGCTTTGCCTCCATAACTAGCAGAAATACTAGTCCCTGTAGATGTTATCTCTCTTTTTTTTTTTTTTAAAAAAAGGCATTTGGAGCTGCTAGACAGCTGGGAGTGGGGAGGTTGGATATTCTGTGAACCAGTCTGTGAGTTCCTAGAATGGAAATGTGCTGCGACAGATGTCTGCTCTGATCCTGTAAACCCAATAAGGAGGGTATGTATGGCTGTTTTTTTCATTACTGGTCAGTCTGTGATCATTGATGTGAATATGCAGTTTTCTGAACATGTGGTGGAATTCATCTGGCACTTGATATTTTATTGTTTGTTTCTGGGATGCCTGAAATGATTCTTAAAATTGTTTGATACATTTGAATATACATAAAAAACAAGTAATGGTACAAAACATGATCATCCCAGGATCATCCTAGTGCATCTTGTTGCATTGCTACAGTAGGAACACATGAGTTTAATATCCTGTATTTTCTGGGACTCACACCAAATGATAAAATTGTGTGGGTTTGGGGTCCACATCAGCTATGTTTGAGTCCTGTACTGATAAAAAGTCTTGATTTTTCTCTTTACAGTTACCTAGGCTGTACTGTGATACAGCACTGGGATATAAACCTCATCGGCATACAGCTGTGGTTGCAGACAGTACCATCCTTGCGTTACATGAATATTACTTACAGGGTTGTGACAGAAACTACATTCCCCTGAGTATTTGATAATCTGGATACAGATGTATGAACGCAGTCAGTTAGGTATGGTATCTTAAAAGTAAATGGGCACAATCTCTTTGGAGATAATGATCATGATTCAAAATACTCTGAGACAATTAAGTTCTTACACATAAAAGTTACTGGTGTATTAGTACAGAGAAAGGCTAAGAAATTGCACAAAGGACTGAATATTATTCTTGAGTAAAAATGAAAGTGAAGTGAAAAATGCTTTAATAAGTTTCAGGCTTATAGCAGTTGGGCAAGATGACCTCCAGAGTTCCCTTCCAACATGAACCATTCTGTGATTCTGATTCTGTGAGAACAAATCAACCAGCAGACAAAAACTCAAAGTTGAAAAGAAGCTGGGAGTTCTGGTACATCACAGAATGACTGAACTGGTAGTTTTAAGCAGCTAGGAAAAAAATGCTATAGGATGCATCAGGATCAGGAGGAGGTGAGGGAGCACTTGCTTCTCAGGCTGGCAGGTAATAAATATCATGCTGGGGGGACTAGCACATGCATCCGGGAACAGGGCTGCCATCCAGAGCGACCTGGACAGGCTGTAGGAATAGGTCTTGTGCAGTGCAGCTTGGACAAATGCTGAGCTCTGATAGCATTTAAAATGATGCCTTAGAGAGGCTGAGTGCCTTTCTTACTGGGATCATAATGGACCAGCACCACCTGGTGCAGAACACCATCCTTGGTAGTTTTCTAGACCAGGCTGGGTAGAGCCCTGAGCTACATGCTTCAGTTTCCTTACTGATGGTTTGAGCAAGAGGTTGGACTGGGGACCTCCTGTGATCTCTGCTATTTCAGGTAGCAACAGGAGTGAAGAAGGCTGAAGAAAGTCTCTTCTGAATTCAGGGTGTGATTGTAGTCATCAGTCTTCAAGATGAATTCAAGTAATAGTGCATCCAGCAAACAATTTCTAGCATAGTGTTGTTGTTTAACCCCAGCCAGCAACTAAGCACCATGCAGCCACTCACTTGGTCCCCAATGCCCCCCCTGCAGTGGTATGGGGGAGAGAATTCGAAAAAAAAGTAAAACTTGTGGGTTGAGATAAGAACAGTTTAATAGAACAGAAAGGAAGAAACTAATAATGATAGTAATAACAATACTAAAATGACAATAACAATAAAAGGATTGGAATATACAAAACAAGTAATGCACAATGCAATTGCTCACCACCCACTGAATGATCCCCAGTTAGTTCCTGAGCAGCGATCTGCCTGCCCCCCAACTCCCCCCAGTTTACATACTGGGCATGATGTCACATGGTATGGAATATTGCTTTGGCCGCTTTGGGTCAGCTGTCCTGGCTGTGTCCCCTCCCAACTCCTTGTGCCCCTCCAGCCTTCTTGCTGGCTGGGCATGAGAGGCTGAAAAATCCCTGACTTAGTCTAAACACTACTTGGCAACAACTGAAAACATCAGTGTTGTAAACACTATTCTCATACTAAATCCAAAATACAACACTATACCAGCTACTAGGAAGAAAATTAACTCTATCCCAGCCAAAACCAGGACAGGTAGTCAGAGAAACAGAGCAGATGACAGCAGTCCAGAGAAGTGTAGTTGGGAATTTTTTTCCAAGTTAGTGAGATTTGATTTTTATGGGTCATCTATAAAACATTCACAACAAGTGTTCTGGTTTTGTTGCTAATGGGATGCCAGTTTGAGTACAAATGATGTCCAATTCTTGTCACTAAAGGAAAATGTAAATTAGTGGTTTACAGCCTTTGATCTGGAGCTACTCATGGGCTATGGGCTAGTTCTAAGGGATCTGTAGGTAGCAGCTGAGATAAGGAGGCATTCTGACAGTATGTTTAAATTTGATTAAATGCTGCACTTCCACTGAAAGTTAGGTGTAGGAATTGAGGGATTGTAAATGAGTTCAGACCAACAGAAAGATGGAACAGTGTATCTTCAAAACTATTTAATACCAGATTGATTTAAGTCCTTCACAATGTTTTGGTAGGTGGGAAAGCAAACTATAGTGAAGACTTCATACCCTGTTCTGAAAATGTCTTTTCCATCATTGGTAATATTTGTTGGAATTTGCGTTCTCCTGCACATTAGCTTAAAACATAACAGAGAATGGGCCCGTCTCTCCTTAGCGATATCACTCGGGGCAGGGAGTAGAAAGCGATATCGCTGGACATTGTCAGTGTGTTAGCTGGCTTTATACAAAACCTACATTCTGCTTTAAGACAAACTGTAAACCTTTAATGCTGGGTTGTAATAAGTGCATTTTTTCTGTGTTAGCCAGTTCAGTAATTTGAGCCTGCTGTTTAGCAGCTCCAGGGAATTCCCTGGTGACACAAAAAGGGGATATTGTGGCATCTGTCCCAGTTCTGTTCTCAATAACACCATATATGGATGGGTCTTGGTCAGATGTGGGTGTCAGTACATGGTCCTGCACGTTAGGAATTGTTGAAGATGCAGATACTGTTTAGTTCTGTCATTGCAGCTTTTACTTTCTCTGACTATTATTGTGTGTGTTTAGTTTGTCTTTGGCAATGACATTTCTTATAAGCCCTCTGTTATTTGAGATTTTTGTGTTATGATTGTGTCCATCTCTTAACTGCAGTAGCCAATAAGCAACAGTAGAAGAAATCGTATGCCTATGGAATGTGGACCAAGGATGTGGGAGTCTTAAATGCGCTCTCTTCAAATTTATCTGATCTTTGTATTTTTTCTAATTAACTTAAGGAAAATGTTGGAATCAAGTGGGACAGTAATTCTAGGCTATAGTCCAGTAGTGCTTGAAATATAAGTACTAAATGTTTTTCATTTTATGCCGTTTATTTTCTTCAAAGTGATTTCGGTACAGTCTTTGACACCTCTGAGTGTAATGAGTTTGGCCTTTATTTCTTTTTATTAAGCAGAAGTGAAAATATTGTGGTGAGGAGGGATACTTAACTACTTTGTAGAAAATTATGTTTGTAGAGAAATTAATGTTTGGTAAACACTACTGAAAGTATCTGTCTTCCCCTTTATGCTTCTAAACAGTTGTAGAAATCTGACTCATCCATTGGAGCCTAATTTCCATATGTAAATGAAGAATAATATTTTCTTTGGAACTCACTGTAAATTTGCCTGTTGCCTGCTCGTATTGTCGGAGAAAACTATGGACAGTGGCTGTAGTTAACTGATTTTAGTGTACTAGGTTGTCATCACTACTGCAGTGTAATACTATGAAGCAGGATTTCCTTGCACTGTTGTCTTTCCCGTCCTTTTTTAACTGAGTCAGCTAAAATAGGTTTCAATATCTAGTCCTTACTAAATAGCTCTGAACTTTAAAGATTGCTGTGTTTTGCTGTTTCTCCACTATTCAAAGTGAAATATGGACATAGTCACAGGAGGTGGGATGGTTGCTTACAAAGATTTTTTTTTCATGGAAAGAAGAAGGAGGTTTGAACTGAAAGAAGTTGACTTGATTTTGGCCTTTTGGTGCACTTCCCTTTTATCACTAGTAGCAGGGAAAGGAAAACAGGCAGATGACTTGCCAATAATTCTTTGTCTTGATAAACTCAAAAAATCCAAACAATCAACTTCCCCCTCCATACTCCCCTACTGCAAAATGCTGTTTTTCTCCTTTTAAGACCATTATCATATATCAGTTTAAACTGTGAAACTACCCCTGCAGCTCTATTCCATGGGCTTCTCAGTCTAAACATGCCATAGTATAATAAACTAAATTATATTAAAGGAAAGATGTGTTTTTCCTTTGGAGAGTCTGTATTTTGGGGTCATTTGCAGCATACTCAAATGTACTGTGTAAAAGGTATCGCTCTTCATCGGAATGAATGAATTGCTGAGCATGCACTATAAGCTTTTTTTGTAGCAGTTGGTCTGCTCAGACTTTAAAGATCACTTCTAGGGCTGAACACGCTTGCTTTATTTACATCTACTGTCTAGACCGGTGAATATGTGAACCACTTTACTTTGGGAATTCTTCTTGTGCACAAAGACTGCAAGTACAATATATACAACTTAAGAATAGAAAGAAATAATTTATTGGAAGGTGTAGATAATTGGTAGCATGTTAGTCCTAGCTAAATGTTAATTTACCCTTCATAAGACATCTGATAAGTCATGAGGAGGAACCTGACGTCAGACCAGCAACAAAAATGCCCAGTCTTGCCAACTAAAGACTTGTTGTCCTGACTCCTTGGGAGGTAAAATTATGGGTATCCAGATAGGGAGGGAGGAGCTCAAATCATTCAGTGAGTCCTTTATGAGAATTTCAGAGACTTGGAAATAAGTAATTTGTATCAGAGATGTTTCCTAAACTGTTCGTCCTATTCCAGAAATGTGGTGACTTAGCAAGTACCTGCACAGTCTCAAATTCAGGTTGGTCATGCTTGCTTCTGTAACTGCATCTCTAAGCTAGGGATGTTGGTTTATTTTTATAAAGAGCAGTTGTACTTCCATATCGTATTTTTCAGTCACCAAATTTACTGCAGATTTGCAGAGTTAGAGATTCATTAGTGAAGTGGTTTACCTCTTAATGTTTCCCGCTCTGAAGAGTTTCACAAAGCACTTCAGAAATGCCAGCGTACTTCAGAAGAGAGCCTGTTCATAGCTGCTGCAGTGGCTGGTCCCAAGCTACCCAGCTGGAGACTGACAGTCTACAGGCCCTCTGGTTGTTCTAGGTAGAACCTCAGTGAACTAAAATGACATCACCAGCAAATGAAGTTCATGGCGCTTGCAGTCAGCTGTTAATGACAACAGATGCTAAATTGAGCATGTGTTGGGCTGCCAAGCAAAATGGCAGTGCCTTGTTGCTGCCCTGGCTGAGATGCCAGAACTCTTGCTGAAGTTCTTGGTGGGCTGCTGCTTCATTGTACCAGCCTATCCTTAGCTTTCTTTCTGGGTGCTGGCCCTTTAGTACAAGGGGATCATACCTGAACCTCCCATGAGTTTTTCTGTACAGACAAGGTGGTTTCAGGATTGGCAGCAAAGCTTCATGTCTGAAGTGCCCTCACTTTTTCAGCATATGTCATCCAGTTGATTTGAGGGGCAGCGATTTGAGGGGCAGCAGAAAGTAGAATATATATGAAAGTGGTGTGTTGGCCCAGACTAACAGCTGCACTCCTGCCCAGCTGCATGCTTAACTCCCTGCTGCTGCAGCTCAGTGGGTGAGAATAAGGAGGAGCAGGAACAAGGAAGCTCATCAAGGTAAAATATGGTTTGCTTACCAATTACCATTGCAGGCAAAATGGACTTGACTTGGGGAAAATCAACTTTATAGCCAATTAATACATATATATCTTTAATTACTGATTCAGATATTGGAAAGCAAAAAGACAAACATTAGAACAGAGGGAAAACACTCCTTGTCCCCCTTTTCCAAGCTCAACTTTACTCCAGGGACTTCTCCCTCTCTTGTTATCACTGCAGGTTACACTCACTCCCTTTAGAGTGGCAACAAGGGGTGTGGGGAGGACAACGGAGGGGGGAGTTGTGGTCAGTATGTAGGGGTCTCACTCTGCTCCTTCCTTCTCCCACCTTTCCCTTGCTGTGGCCCAGGTCGTCTGTGTGCTGCAGGAAACACCTGCTGTGCCATGGAGCTCCTCCTCTGGCTATGGTGTTCCCTGTGCTGCTTCTTGCTCCTTTTTGTTCCCTCTTCCTCTGCCTGTCTGGTGTTTTTGCCCTTTCTTAAACATATTTTCCTTGAGACATTGCCAGGTAAGCTGAGGGGCTCAGCTGTGCCCTGTGGTGGGCCTCTGGGGCTGGCTGGCACAGGCTGTGTCTGGCACGGGGCAGCCCATGCCTCTCCTCACCCCTGCAGCCCATGGATACCCAAATCCTGCTGCTGCAGAGTACACCCATCCCGGGATAGCGTATGGTGTGGCAGGAGCTGCATAGTTCTAAGGTAGGAAAGCTGAGAAGTAATGGCCCCGCTGTCTTTTGAAGGTCAGCTCAGCAATGAGCTTTGCTTAGCAGAGATTCAAGAGTCTGCAAATCTGATAATTAACATAATTTGCCTTTGAAGGGGATAGTTTGGCTCTTGGAAGTTTTGTATCTATCGCCTGTGTGGTGGTGTGCTTCCTACCCTTTAATTTGGAGAAGTGCAGTGCTGTTGGGCATATTGCCTTTGAAAGATGCTGGCTCCAGAAATAACGTGAATCTTTTCAAAGCCGAATGTGGTGTGTGTCGGAAGAGAGGAATATCTGTACAATAAGCCGTTCTCAGCTACGTAGCCTTTTTGGGTTTTTTGGTCTTCGTTAAAACGTACATTTGTGAGAAACTAGTTTTCAACACAGGTGGTTGTTACTATACTGTGACTCTCCCTGTGTAGTGGCTCTGTCAGGCGTAACTCATGCTGGTTGTGGTCGTCATCAGGAGCCTCTGCTCACTGTGGTCTTTGCAGGGAAAATTAGAGGAAGCGGCATCTTGTAGTCCTGCTATTAAAGCCATGTGGGATTTTCAGTAATTCCCTTAGTCTGTTTGTACAAATGGGTTTAATTATGTTTCTCTGCCTTTGTAATTGTAGTAAAAGGTTTGGGAAGTTTGAATTACCATAGGCTGAAAACATTTTAAAAATTTCTGTAGTAGACCTCCAAAGGCAGCACTCTGGGGATAAAGTGTCCCTTCTTTGCCAAGCATTTTAACAGATTGCAGTTACAGCTGATGTTACGGTGTTGCAATACTGTGGAGGAAGATGTGACGGGAAGGAAGTATTGCATAGTTCTCTATTCTGAAATGGATAACGGCTTTGTGGCCTTCTTAGGAAAACACCTGATTCTTTTCTTGAGGAATAAATCCCGTCTAGAACAGAGATTAGGAAGATTCACAAATAATTACACTTAGCCGTTAAAACCTTTCTGCGTATATTAAATGGGGGCAGTTGCTCACTGTGCAGCATAGCAGTGGCACATTTCTTAGCCCTTTTTTTAGGTTTGGACAGTTTGTAGGTTTACGTCTAAAACTGTCAGATGAAAGTGACAGTTGTTGCACGTTATTGTTGCTTATTCAGTGATAAGGTAGTCATAAGCTTGCCTGATGTATTGCATTGAAATGAAGGTTGTAGTCATAAATCAGTAATTTAAGAGCATGGTTTTGAGGGTGCTGCTGTCATGGGATTTTTATGTTATCCTAAAATGAAATTTAAGAAGGACATAGGTTTTTTTTCACCCCTTAAATGCAGCCTTGCATGGAGGTTGATGCTAGTAGATTTCTGATGACAAGTTATTTACTGAAAAACAGTTGTGTATACTCAGAAATTGATAACAGAACCTGACTATTTTCACTGGATTTTACCCCTGCACAAGCTAAATCAGTAGGGAATAAAAGGACCCTCATGGCTTTTATTTGTGTGTATTTCTACAATGGCTTACGTGAATGAAAGTCAGTACCCAGCTCCTCCTCTTTGCATTTAGGGGAATGAAGTGGTTCAGGTCATTGGCCCAGGAAAAAAAACAACCTAACAAGTGATGGTAGGACCAAGTTAGCTTATACAGGGTCTTGTGAGCACAAGTACTGGCAAAAGACAAGTCAGGAATGTCGATGAGGTAAAGGAGGGACTGGGGCAATGCCAGCTTTTACTGGCTTGCATTGCTGTGGGATCGTACCTTTTATAAACTGATAATGCATCTTCATATGCAGAAGGAAGTTTTATCCTGCTGCTGACAGGAAAAAAAAAAACCCCTCTTACAATGACAGTTTCTATTATATTAGTATAGCTACACACCTACGTGTATTTGGTGATCTTGTAAAGCAGTCAGAATGTGGCGCAGTTTGCAGTGTAACTTTAAAACCATGCTACTCATGTCCTATGATGTTAACCTGCCAGATCTGAAGTCAGAGCAATTTTAATGTTACTGTGCAAGGAAGCTGTAGGTTCTGAAGCAGTTAGAATTTCCAAATGTGAATATGAACTATTAATTTTATTTGCTGTTGTATGTATCAGGAAAGCCTTTTTTCAAAGATGTGCTGCTGTCCTTTCAGTAGCTAGAAATGTGTCGTGGTTTAACCCCAGCCAGCAACTAAGCACCACGCAGCTGCTCACTCACTCCGCACCCCCCCAGTGGGATGGGGGGGAAAATCAGAAAAAGAAGCAAAACCAATGGGTTGAGATAAAAACATAGCACCATACCAGCTACTAGGAAGACAGTTAACTCTATCCCAGCTGAAACTAGGACAAAAAGTAAAATAAGCTAGAAGGAAGTAAGCTAGAAATTTAAGAACTATGTTTCTATAAAAATAATTAAAATAGTTAAATAAAAATAAAATATGAAGTTATAAATTGCTTTTATGTTAATCCTTTTTTTTTTTTTTAGCTACAAAACCTGTCCACAAAAAACACGGCATGTTTGAACTACTGTAAAAATAAATTTGAACCTCAATCAGGTGATCTTTTGCAGGCTATATTGACATTAGCATTAAAGTTGACTTGAGAATATAAACAAAAAAACTCAATGTAAGAGTCTTTCATTTAGAAGCCAAAGATGCAATGTTTTTCTGCTTCCTTTTGCAATTACACTATGATTACAAGTTTATAGGAAAATAAAGTTAGGCTTTGGTATTTGAATTAGTCAATACTTTGCATCACATGTGGGGAAAGTGCCTGGTGTTCAAGAGGATGGCTGATCAAGATCTGACTGAAGCCTTTGTAGCAGGATAGGAAAAGAAGTATTGCTATAAGGATTGGGGATAGTGTGTGGCTTGGAGAGCCATAGGCAGAGTGGGAATAGATGGAAAGGGTGGAGTTAGAGGAGAGTTAGGTTTGATCTTGTTTTGGCTAGGCATTTGTGAGGCAAGGTAGTAAATTTATCAGAGTATCTCAGGCAATGCTACCTTCTCAACGTATGTCACTGCCATGTGCATCTTAACTTCTTCCTTGCCAACAGCAAAGAGCAACAGCTTTTCAGGATGCTGGTGAAATGGTTAATGTGAACATGGCCAGTTTGCTTTTCCTGGTTGTTACTATTTTGCCCATTCATACAGATCTGCCGGATTCACTCATTTCTGCCTTCAGTTCACCGATGATTAGGCTGGCAAGGATGTTTTTAGCTTAGAACTCCTTTTGGTATATAACTTTCAAATTATTTAAAATGATCGGAAGTGGCTGAACAAGTGAGATGTAAGTATAAGTGCCTTGCTTTTTTTTTTTTTGTCCTTGAATGAGAATCTGACCAAGTAGTCCCTGAAATTTTGAAATGTTTGGTTCTTTTCTTGTGGAACTCTGGCACTTGAGTATCTTTGATTTTACAAGTTTTGCATCCCAGTTGGATGGATGTCCTGGTTTCAGCTGGGATAGAGTTAATTGTCTTCCTAGTAGCTGGTACAGTGCTATGTTTTGAGTTCAGTATGTGAAGAATGTTGATAACACTGATGTTTTCAGTTGTTGCTCAGTAGTGTTTAGACTAGAGTCAAGGATTTTTCAGCTTCTCATGCCCAGCCAGGGCACCTGACCCAAACTGGCCAACAGTGTATTCCATACCATGGGACGTCCCATCTAGTTTAGGAACTGGGAAGGGGGGGGGGGGGGGCAGGGATTCGCCACTTGGGGACTGGCTGGGTGTCGGTCGGCGGGTGGTAATTGCCCTGCGCATCATTTGTACATTCCAATCCTTTTATTACTACTGTTGGCATTTTATTAGTGTTATCATTCTCATTATTAGTTTCTTCTTTTCTGTTCTATTAAACCATTCTTATCTCAACCCAGGAGTTTTACTTATTTTCCTGATTTTTCTCCCCCATCCCACTGGATTGGGGGGGAGTGAGTGAGCGGCTGCGTGGTGCTTAATTGCTGGCTGGGGTTAAACCAGGACAATGGATCAAAAGAAGATGCACATGTGGCTCAAAATGTGGCAGAGTTTTTAAGTGCTCCTTGAAATTACAGTTCCAAATGCTTGAGGGTTTCCTCTGTGGGGATGATTTTTAGAAAATATTACTGTCTCATGTTTTCAGTAGTTGTTGGGGGGAGTGGGGGGTGTCCCTCCACTTTTCTTAAGATATCACTAGGTCTTCAACTATTTCATGGTTAAAACCAACTTTGTCACTTCTTGAAGAAAAATTCTGAACATATTTTCCATCAAACCTGCTTTCATCAAGACTACATGATTAAATGCTGCAAAGTCAATTTGCAGACTGGTCAGTGAAAACACATGTTATTTTCCCACTTAACTACACAACTCTCTGTTCTGTGCCAAAGTGTTAATTTATACAGACTCACTATAATTATACAGTGATTAGTAACTTTACAGGGTGTGGTCATACATAATACAGAAGATAAATGCTTTCCAGAACTGAGCTACTGTAAGGTAACAAATTAATGTGCAATGGTCAGATTTTTAGCAGTAGTTCTGCAGTGTCTGGTGTCATCCTGACAACAAGGACAGCACAAATGCCTCTGTTCAAGGAGGAGTAGCATCTGGGATCAAATAGTCCCTAGAGCAGCCATCCCTGAATCACCAGTGAAAAGAACACTGGTAGAGAGGAGTGGGCAATGACAGCAGTGAGTCTTCCTTTTGAAGACACTTTCTTCCCCTATGTTTCAGGAATAGCAGCTTCACTTTTCCTTCCACCCTCAGGACAGAAGAGTTTATCCTTTCAGAGCATTCATGTGCAAATGGGATAAAAGCATCTGCAGGTGTGGATATGAAAACACATTTCTGGCATGGTTTCTGTTATACTCTAAAGGTTTCCTGTCTTCTGTGGCAAATTACTTTTGATAAATTGCATCACTTCTTTTTGTAAGATGTTTTTCCCTTTACTATTAAACCATTACAAGTGGCGGTAGCTGGAACAGTTACTGCCACTTTCATTAAGTGCTCTCTGCATCCTGGAATCTTCTAAGTGCTACAGCCCAGTCCACACCAAAACATTGAAGACTATGGGAGCTTTAATTTAAGCATGTTAAGAAGTCCTGAGGCAGTCAGAAGTATGACTCAAGGTTTTTAAAAGTTAAGCACTTGATTAAGTGTTTTCTTAGGTCTGGTGCAACTTTTCATCACTCTGAAAGATTGAGCAGCCATCTTTCAGTAAGTCAAGGTATTAATCTGTCAGCACAGGCAACTATTGGATCAAGTCCAGAACACAGGTCCAAATGGTTTAAAAAAAAATAATAGCCTAGTCCTGCCCTTTCATGTTCAGTAAAGGAAAAAAAACCAAAAACAAACTGGTTTGTCAGGGAGAGTTTAGGTTACAGTTTGGGTCTGTTTCTGTTGAATCACATTTCTGCTTTATGTGTTACCTAGTAGTAAAATAAACGGAAGTTTTCAAAATATTGGTATACATACTAATCTGTTACAATACTTCTAATAGCAGAGGGAATTTAGAGACATCAGAGCAGTTCACAGTGCAGCCTTATACTGGGGCCATGGGTGATGGGGAGATAGCAACATCATTCAAAAAATAAAAAGGGAATCAACAGGCTACCTGGCTCAATCTGATGATTCACTGAAGAGGGTGAAGGCTAATGAGTGCCCTGCAAGTTGGAGTGGGTGCTGAGCTTGTGTGTTCAAATGGCTGCTGTGAGGGAAAGAGGCGTGCAAAAACAATAGCTGGACAAGTTGCGGCAGTAGGAAGGAGTCAGTGAAGCTGGGCATCAGCCCACCAACAGCTTGGCCTGAGACGTAGGGCTTGTGCTAGGGGGATTTTGCTCTTGGCCAGCTGGCTCATTCACAGACTGGGATCAGCAGGGAGACATGGGATTAGGTAGTTGTAGCAGGCCAAAAAAAAGCTTAAATTGTGAATCTGACAGGTAATTGCCACAAGTAATTGTGGTGCATGTGGAGGGTGAGGGTCTGAAGCTGAACTTTTGAACTCTTGAGTACAAAGTTAGCTACAGCTGTGTGGGCTGCTTGTGATGCCTTGCAACAGCCAGACTAAACAAAATGGGCATTTCCTGAATCTTCCCATCGCTGAACAGGCATGAGCCGGTGAACAGGTGGTGCTTCATGCTTTTGAATATAGACCTATCACATGGGAAAGCCAGGGGCTTAGGGAGGGGAAAGAGATCTTGGAAGCGGGGAGAGATCCTAGAGGTGGGAGACATACATGGAGACAAGCACTGGGGCACCCCGGGACCTTGGCTGGTAACAGCGAGCAGCTGTGGAGCAGGGAGCCAGCACAACCTTCCCAGACCAGCAGCCGTCTCCCCGATGGGACGGCCTGGTAGGCCTGAGCCAGTGGGCAAGGTAACTGATCAAGGTGACAGCTCAAGCGTCACTGGTTTTAAAATAAACCTCTGTATCCAGATCTACAGCTCGTCTTGCCTCTGATGCTCATGTGGGATAAGCACATTTACTGTCTGTTACGAATATCTTCCTGAATTGGGACCGAGACCTCTGGACGGCATGTGTATTGATCTAGATATTAAATGCAGTATCTGTTCTTGGAGAATGTCTGCTCAGAAAGGACCGTCAGTGCTTACTGAGAGGCACGTTACTGAGGACTTTGGACTTCCACTGACTAACTTCACAGCATCTCTCTTAATTGCAGTACTCCTTCTAATTCTCATTCCTTTTCTTCCTCTTCATGTTGCTGGTAGAAGAAAACTGCAGCCAAGCCATTAACTGGAATACATTTGTTAGCTTTAAAAGGGGCGGCAACTTCAGCTGTTTCTCTGGCCGTGCCGATGCCCTCACTGATGCATGAGGTGCGTCTGTGTGAGCGCTCCTCGGCGGCGGCTGTTAACCCCATCCGCTCGCTTCTCTGTGCATGTTTCGGCAATTTTAAAGGCGTCGCCGAGCTGACTCGCCGGCGTCAAAATGCTGCTGTCTCCATGGCTCCACGGCCGGCTGCTCCGCGCTCCTTGAAGGTACGGCGGGACGCGAGAAGCTGCCCCCGCGGCGGGCTGTCCCTTCGCGGGGGACGGCAGCCGCCGCGCCCCCCGCTGCCCCGCTCCTCCCGGACGGAGCGGGACGGCGGTGGGCGGGGAGGGAGGGAGGGAAGGAAGGAGGCAGGCGGCCGCGCCTCAGCCCCCCGCGGCCCCGGGCAGGGCGGGCGGCGAGCGGTAAGGGGGCCGGCGGCTCGGCTCGGCTCGGCTCGGCCCGGCCCGGCTCGGCTCGGCTCGGCTCGGCTCGGCGGCGCGTTGGAGGCTTCGCCCCTCGGTCCCGCGCGGGGCCCCGAGGCGGCAGGTGCGGCCGCGCTCCCCCGGCCCTTTCCCCGCCCCCGGCAGGCGGGGGAGGCCGGGCATCCGCCCTCGGCAGGCGCCGCGGCGGCATCGCCGTCGCCGGGCAGCCTTTCCCGCGGGCGGCCGGGCTCAGCGCCGGTGCGGAGGCAGCTGGAGCCGGGCGGAGTCTGACGGCGCTCCCCGCGAGTCCCGGGCGCCGGGGCGGTGGTGTGGGTCTCTCGGAACTACAGGAAAAAGCGTTGCTTGCGCTGAGGCCGGTAACTTCCTATTTCGTTACCTCCCATCGCAGTCGCGGCGAGGCAGAGGTCACTGTTAGGCGAAACGGCCGTTCAGCAGCTCCGGTAAGCGAAAAGCTTTTTGGTTTTGGGGTTTGTTTTTTTTTTTTTTTTTTCTCTTAGCAGAGAGGTCTCTCTGCTCGTTTTTGTTAACGTGGAGCGTGGGAAAGTGTGAAATTCTTCCCCGAGCGTTACTGGGGTGGATCTTCACCGGCGGTGAAGCGTGCTTGCATTCCCATCCCTCCAGATGTTCTTCCTAGGCTCCAGGCAGTGCATGCTTCTATGTCTCTCCGGGCCAAGCAGCTCCTTTCGGTTTCTTTCTTTCAAGTCCATGAGACAGTAAGAATTGAAACTTCCTATTTAGCTGATTGCCTTTGTCTCTTTTTGGGAAGAGTATGATACAGATGCTTGGCTGTGGTTTTCTTTGTACAATGACAAGAGTTAGTTCTCAAAACGTTTGCAGTATATGGAGTCCTCAAAGGCAGTAAAAGTGCTTTCCTAGCTGCTGGCTGCTTAAATTGTTTGTATTTGCTCAAATTTTTTCAAAGTGGCCTGTCAGGTTTAAATATATTGGCCCCATGCTGCTTCTGCGCTTGCACAGTTTCTGCCTCCTGGGAGAAAATAGTTCTGTATTGTGTTTGTGCACACGTGCATCATGAGTATCACCTACGCGCACTCATGCTTAAATTGGGGAAGCTGCACTGAACTTCTCATCTGTAATGGACTGTGTGTTGCCTTTTGAAGATGATTGTCTAAAATAGTTGAAGTCTAACTAGCCTTTATCTGTGAATTAAGACACCGGGCAAGAGAATGTTTTTGTGCTTGAAGAAAACTTCACGTATTGGGCAAAAGAAGGAATGGTCAGTTCAGATTTTTTTGTGGGATAGAGGCTAATCAGTAACAAAACAGGTCTCAAGGGGTAAAAGGGAAAAATGCTTTAGGTTTATATCAGAGAGGTTGCAGTATTGAATGTTAAAGGTCTTGACTTTTCTGTAATAATCATGTAAGTCTGGTATTTTTTTGCATTATTTGGTGCTTGTAAGGAACACTTTCAATTAAAAAACGCTGTACTGGGAGATCTCAAAATGTAGCTGGTTTTAGTAGGTTCCATGGAGCCTGGTTTCACGCCACCGTGCCATGTTTCAGCTAGCAGTTTTAACTATATAAAATTTTAACAATGTAAAAATATTGTTAGTAAAGTTTACAGTAGGGGTAGTAAACAAAAGAAAAACAGGATATTTAATCTTTATGAGATGATCTGAATTAACAGGGTGATACAGCAATTGTCTATGCAGGTCAACAGCAAGTTAAATACATTTGGTATCAAACAATACAGAGGATGCTCAACAGGACAAAAACTCTTGGAAAGTAGTAACATAAAGACCATTTTAGATAACTGTGTCCTCTGTTGGGGGAAAGAAAGGGCTGACATTCTGCTTAGATGTACAGTAATAGGAATAGCAGGTAAGTGGCTGGTAGTGATCTTATGTTCCTGTAACAAGGTACATGAGGTATTTAGCACCCAGCAGTGAAAGGTGGTAAGGAGTAGGTGAAGGTTAGCTGTACAGAGGCTTCCCTGTCATGTTATACTTTCACTGCATTAATGCCATGGAGGCTGTAGCTCACTTCAGTAAATCTAGCTCTCACTATTTAGATATTGTGTCTGCACTTCAGGAGGCGTGTGAAATACTAGGGAACCTTCAAAAGAGAATGTAAAAAGGTAACAACCAAAGGAAATGGAGAACAAACCTTTTTTGGAGGACTTAATGTATGCTCTATGTTTATATAAGGTTGCGATGAATATGGAGAAAGGATATTTGATAGTGGAGTGTAAGCAAGCTTCTTAATCACTGTGAAAAAACATACGAGATGAAATGCTGTGTAGGTATTGTCTATAGTCCAAAATAACTCCTAAAAACAAGAATAAGTGATGCAATAGTCATATAAGTGCAAAACTCACTGTCAGCTGAGCTTGTAATGAGCCTGAGTTTCTAATGTTTTCTAGAATATATGACTAAGTCTTTTTCAGAATGCTATATGATGCATACAGGTAAGCTGCAGGATCACAGTCATCTTTTCTGAGTGCTAAAGTAAGCAAGTGAGGGTTTGCACTCATTTTGTTCTCATTTCTTCTTGCGTCTGTGAGAGCACAGGATTACCTGCATTGTTCTCTGCATTCTTGTAAAACTTGAAGCACTGCAGTAGGACAGGGATTATAGTTACATACTGGGTTTGGGGCTGTAGCTGATTCTCTGAACAGTCCGGGGAGGTTTTTATTTGCTTTCTTGTGAAACACAGTTTGCTAACGTTATTCAAGTTGACGTGTGTTTTACTCTGGAATTGGTCTTGGTTTAAGAGGCAAGACTGGACAAGGTGGGCTAATGCTCTGAAGAAGTACAGAAAATCTTCCTTCTGATTTTCTGACAGGTGTGTGTGCTGTACAAACTTCAGGTTAAAACCACCCAAATCTGGCAACTGGAAGAGATTTGGATCTGGCCACCCTCTCTTGATGAGAGTTCTGTGTTTCTTTAAAGCTCAATGCATGGATTTTCCTGCCCTGCCCATCCGTTTTTCTCACCTAGTTGCTTATCATGGCAGCGGCATCTTGTTCTCCACCTTTGTTTGAGTGACTGTGCTCAAGGAAGGGGCACAAAGGCAACCATCCTATCTAATAATGTCTTCCTAACTGAAAACATCTGACACAAAATCATCTCTCAAAGTAGACCCTTGTATCCAAAACAGAATTTGTAGTCCCTCCAACACTGAGCCGAAGAAGAAAGCTCCAAGACCAGACCTGTACATGAAGCCTGTTTAAGCCCTAGCTTGTCTGTTTTTTCATTCTCAGTGAAAAAAAGAACAAGGAATGATAATGCTGCTATGAGAGCTGCAGTTCTCTCTGGTAGTATCACCAATACTCAGTTCTAGTGGTATTGATGGCCTGGCCTTTCTTTTAATAAGCATTATAAGATCAGATATAACCATGTAGTTAAAATGAAAAATGGGACCAATATGTAAAAATGAAGAAATTAAATCTTGTTTTGTGTTTGTAGCTTTAAGCTTTTTCCCTAAAAAATAAGTTTTTGTGATGGGATATAATATATAAATTAGCAAACAAATATTTGTTTTGCAGCCTTTGTATCTAGCTGAGCATTTTATACCTTAAGATTACTTAGAGGCTAATTTCTTATGCTTGTTCAGAGAATAATACATTATATTTACTAGATATAGATTAATTATTTTTCTGTGTTAGTGTCAAGCTGCATTTAGGTAAAAACTGTATTTAAATTCCAATGTACAGTGGTTTATATTAAAACATATTCAGTATGCTGTTAAATATTATTCTATAATGACAGGGTTTATCAAAGCATGTTTTGAGTGTGTAACTCTAGGCTATACTAAACAACATAACTGTTATCAGCAGTTATTACCTGAACTGACCTTTCCGGGTCACTGGGTCCTTCAGGATTTTAGAACAACAGTATCTTATCCTTTGGTGCCTATTTTTTTGATTTAGAGACTGAAAGAGGAAAACTGCTTTCCTGCTTTTTCAGTTCCCATCTGATTTGCAGCTTTTAAATTAACAAGTCATTGAACTTGGTGAATACAGCCTTTGTTTTTTTTTTTTTTTTTCCCCACTATGGCATTTTTAGAACAAGTTTCTGTGGTCAAAAGTTGGCACAGCATTTCAAGGGACTCTGCTCCACGCTGCTCCTTTGGATGTGTCTATAAGCTTAGTGGTTTCTGTTTTCTCAACAAGTATGTATTGTTTGAATTTATTTAATTTATGTGATTTTAGTAGGTTATGGCAGCATTATGTTGTAAGGTAAGCTGTCATAATTTCAAATTTAAATAGGTTTATTTTTCAAAAGAAAATGCACCTAAGTCCTGTTTAAATCAAATTCTATTTAAATGTTGAAGATCTTATTCTCCCTGGTCTGAGGTTCAGCTGACTATTTTTAGCTGAGTTAAGGACTGTGGGTCATGGAACCAGTGTGCTCAGGATCTTTCACTGCAGTGTCTGGCATTTTTCCCATGGATGAGCTTGTCAGTGCATGATTTATAGGGATTTCGGAAAAGCCATTAGGTGTCCCTTACATTTACTGCTTCCTCCAGTATGTTTACATGTCATTCTTTTCTCTGACCGATGTAGAGAAATCTCTGGTTTCTTCTTCTGATGCTCACTGGTACTTGTCCTTGGTGGAATCCTGACCAATCCTGGAAGCTGATGCTTCTACACCCTGTTATCTAGGAAGGAGTCTGAAGTTCGTATTTGGATCGTTTGCCTGAAGTGTTCTCTTTCCCTCTAGGATTTGTGTAAATGCTGATGGATTTGAATCTTGGAGTTCTGAAAACTGATGGTTATGGCTTTTCCAATTGCATCTGTGTGTAACATCACACTCAGTTGGCCCAGTGGGGCCACGTGCAGCCTCAGGCTTCTGGCATTCAGCATTGGCTGATTTTGTGTAGGGCAAGGCATGTCTCTCTGTATGGTAGCTGGCATGGCAGAGCTGTAGCAATTGCTACTAAAGACTAAATAAAAGACAGCAGTGGCTATTCAGCTTCTTTCTAGTTGTTAGGAGAGTGTCAGACTTAATAGGAAAGGATGCCCTGCCAGGTTCCAGCAAAGATATTAGAAATTATTGAAGATGACTGGGCATGTTTTATACAGGCTAAAGGCATACTGCCTTTCCATTTATATATGTACCAGGTTCTTTATTCACGGTGTAACAGCTGCACTGCATGCGAAGTATGTGTTTGTGTAGTTAAAAATAATCTTTGAATTGGATCTGAATGGAAAAAGCTTTCCTGTCCCAAAATGGGGGAGAAGGGTGGTTAAGAAGTAGTCCTAAGTAGAGTATGGGGAAAAGTTACTTTGCGTAATTGTTCCTCTGACTCCTTTAAACTTTTAAACCATAGCTCTTCCAAGCAACTTGAATTTCAAAATTAAAATGGAAAACCAGAGGTTTTGGTATTGAGAAAGCCTTGTTTCATCAACTGTGTTACACAATTTTTTATGTATTTAATGAGACCTTCATTGAGATTGCCCCTTCCTGCAAGAAATCTGGCTTTGGTGAATCAGTTTTTTAAATAGTTGAGGAAGACAGTTCTGTTCGTGCTCTTTGTTTAGTCATCAGAATTCAGCTTTTATAGATATCTTTAAGTTAAGCACTTCTGAATATGATGTGACTTTTACCGAGGAATGTTCTTTCACCACCTTTACATATGTTATCTCTTAACTAAACAGCCAAGGAGCTATTTAGTCACGTGTCAGTATAGTGACAACCACGTAAGACATGAGCAGGGTTTTAACCGGCTGAGTCACTACCCTGGTCTCTGACATGTAGTAACTAGCAGCTGGCATGTCAAATAACTGGCTGCTAATTGGTACTGGAGAAAGTGGAAGGAGGTACAGCATAGCATCAGGACCGAACCAAATCAACAGCTCACAGCTGGGAAGAAGTGTCATGGAGGTCTCTCTCCCCAGTTCTCTATTTCTCCAACTCAGATGCCTGTCAGATCATGTAGCAAGTTGCTTACATTTGCTAATGCAGCACAAATACATTTTTTGCTTAGTTTTCTGCTATTTTGGCAAGCGGACATGGCTTACTGTGTGATGAGCACTAGGAGCCGGGGAAAAGGTAGGTATGGGTACAGGATGAGGAGCGCTCACTGAGTGTGGATGCAATCTTTGTTTAAGCTTTCTGGTGAGCATGTAGAACTAGAATTTTTCAAAGGCTTGTAACTTGTCGTGGGGCCCGGATTTGCCATGCCTCATCTTTTAGCACTGTGCTCCACTGTGGTGGAATATGTGGTGGTATGTGGTATTCTTGGCACAAGCATAATTAAAAAATGTTTTTATGATTTCCCAATGATTTTCAATTCCAATTCCTTCCTAAAAAAGTGTGGGATTGCTGGAGCTAGTCAAAGGAATATGATAAAAAAAATGCTTTCCTTATTCTTGGAAATAGCTGAACTGTTTTGGCTGAAATGCAGCCTCTTCTGTCTCGTGTCTCCTCAAAAACAGTGAACCACCATATGTAGAATATCAGCAGAAACCTTTAGAGCTTTGCCAAGTTGTAAGCAAAGACAGTGGGAAGTGTTTGATAAATTTAATAGTTTTTTTTTCCTTTTTTCTTTTTTCTTCTTTATCTAGCAGATTGTTCTTCATCTCCCTGCTAGAGTTTTTGCATCCTTTCAAGTGTTTTATGCTTTAACCAAGGCCATGGTTCCACTCATACTGTCTTTTCATTTTTCTCACAAATTCTCAGCAAAGACCTACAAAATAATTTAATTTCCAAAAGAAGGGTAGCTGCTCCCAGATAAAGTCAGTGTCCATGTCAACTCATGGTTGCTTTTTTTGCGCCAGATCTTCTTTTGAAATGGACTGTTAATTTCATTAGAAACATTTTGTAGATTGATTCTTTCTTAGGCTGGAAGGGACTTTGCATGTCCTGCCTGGGGAGAACCATCATCTTCGTTTTGGTCTTGGTATTAGCTGATTTTTCTTTTTTCTTTTTTTTTTTTTCTCTGAGTAGTCCACAAAGTAGGAAAACCTATTGGCCCTTTTCACTTAGAGCAGTGTAATCAAGTTCAGTATTGACAGCTGCTCTGTGGTGACATTGCTTTTCTCTCTTTTTGCTCAATTCTTTTATAGTTGCATATATTTGACATGGTGCTGCTGCCTATATGATCGGGAAGCAGTTGTTTCTTTACATACTGTTATCTAATCTTAAGGCAGCTTTTACTGTTCTTTGTTACTGTGTAGTTATGTTTAGTGAATCTAAGGAAGAATTCAATCACTAAGGGAAATTCTTTAATTAGTCACAGCCATAATATGTAATGGTTGATGCAGGTAAGTGGAAAGCCTGTGTTTTGAACTATTGGTTTTATTTCAAGTAGTCTTTACAATACAGATACACATTGAGCTTTTATTACATGTTGCTAGCAGTTTAGTCTACAGAAAAGGAAGAATAGAGCCTTATTATTTATATCAAGTGCCTTAAGCTCTTTCCTGTAAACAATTATATGTATGCTTATCTTCACATGCCACACGGAGGATTTGGTGTTCTCATGAACAAGTATATCCCCCAAGATTAAAGCCATATTCGTAGAGCTGTTGCAAAAACATTTTATTTGACTAATAAAATTATTTACTTTTTAAAGTTTATAAAAAAATACTTATGCCCTTGTAGCATCTGTAACTTGATTTGTCTTTGGCTTACTATTCCTCCCTCCTCTGTCAGGTAGTTTTGATTGGGCACATCACCTTGTAGTGCTCTTGGTTATTTTGCTTGGTTTTGTTGATGTTAATAATGATCTTTGAAGCATGTTGGTTTGCTGCAACTGCTAGTCTCCTAGCTGATGAAGTACTGACTGCCACTGTTTACCACAGTATAGCAGTCATTGGTGTGTGGCCCGATGAAGTTGGCAAAGCCTTTTTTAGAGTCATCATTATGATTTTTCTTTGTTTTTGAATGGGATGTAGTTTTCCTGTAGGCCCTGACTTTGGGACTGATTTTTTTACATTGGTATCCTTCTTAAACTTTAAAAAATAAAATCAGAGTAAACACACACTTCAGTGGTTACAAAATACATTCTTAGCTTTAACAGAGTAGAACTTCCAGTATCTCATCAACATTGCTATGGACTATGTTAATTCTAAAATTTAAAAATAACTATCTAAATATTTCTACATCGGCATCTATTTTTAGTTCTATACCTACTGGTGCCAAATACATGGAACAGTTCCTTAAGGTTCTTTGTTTTTATTGCCATCAGTAGTGTAATTTGTCTTTACTGCTTTGAGAACAAGAACTTACACACTAGGTAATGAAAGTAGTAATAGATTCTCTTTTTGTAATTGCTTTGTTTCTTGTTGATACACATCTTGCTACGGCTGTATTTTAGGAGTGTGTCACTGGGCAAACGCCTCCCTCATTTCTCTTCTTGCCCCATGTGCCCTTTTCATTTTTTTGTCCTGTTTTGCACTGCCATAGCCTCAAAGTTTATAAATGCTTCCTGAGACAGACTGAAAATAATGCTTAAGATTAGTTCTGGCAGAAACTGAACACAAAAAGCTTTTTTTTTTTTTTTTACTATGGTTTTCTCTTCTAGATTACTGTAAAACTTTATTTTGTAGCAAAACTAAGAAGTTTTTGTGGAAGGGACCATAATATAGGGCAGAACCCCTTCTGCCTATATCCCACCTATAGATCTCTGTCCCATACAGTGACCTGGTGCACACCTGCTTCCTAGCATTGTCCGAACCTGTGGGAGGAGGAGATGCCACCTTTGGTCTGAAAGCTGCTGGTGTACCTGTTCTAGGGAGAGAGCACTTGCCTCCCACCTGGACCACTCCTGAGATATAGGTTTGCTTGGAGAGCTGGCTTTCCAGCAACTCCTCAGATAAATCTGAAAACCTAATGCAAAACAGGGGCCCTAACTAACTGCAGCAATAGTAATGCCCACCTTTTGCTTATGAACATAGTAGCTAGAGCTACTTGTCCAGTAAGTAGGAATATTGCGCCCTAGGCTTTCATCTGCTGAAGGAGGTCTGAAACCTCTGTTTTCTACAGGCAGATCTCCTACTTACTAGCCAAAGGTGTAGTCTGGGTTGCAACATACTCCGCCCTCGATGTTGGAGTTGGGCCGCTTTGCAGACAGAGTTGTTACCGACAAGCTGATGAAGCGTGGGCTGGATGAGCAGACAGTGAAGTGGATTGAAAACTGGCAGAACAAACGGGCCCAGAGGATGATGGTCAGTGGCACAAAGTCTAGTTGGAGGCCAGTGACTAGCGATGTACCCCAGGGGTCAATACTGGGTCCAGTCCTGTTGATCCTCTTCATTAATGATCTGGGTGATGGGGCAGAGCGTACCCCCAGCAAGTTTGCTGATGACACAAAACTAGGAGGAGTGGCTGATGTGCCAGAGGGTCATGCTGCCATCCAGAGGGACCTCAACAAGCTGGAGAAAAGGGCTGCCAGGAACCTCATGCGGCTCAACAAGGAGAAGAGCAAAGTCCTGCACCTGGGGAGGAACAACCCCAGACACCAGTACAGACAGAGGGCTGGCCAGCTGGAAGGCAGCTCGGCAGAAAAGGCCCTGGGGGTCCTGGTGGACACCAGGTAGAACATGAGCCAGACGCTTTGCAGAGTTGTCTTCAGGTGTGGTGTCTGGGACACTTAGCTGGGATAAAAACAGTGTGAATTCACCCTCTTTCAGGTGGATGATGACCTGGGACTGTTGCTGGCTTCCTGAACAATTGTTTTATTAGGTGGTGATGCACAAGAGATGCAGGATCATTCCTTCTCCTGCAACAGCCTTCCTTTTCGAAGGAATTCACTCTGCTTGGTGAATCTGCTCAGAAGATAGGGCTAGGCAGGCTGGATTTCAAGTGGATGTAGATATATTTCTTACCACTTCTTTACATGGTCCTTGGAAAGTAAATTGCTTAGGTGGATTGGATTGCCCTCAGAAGGATTTCAGGTACACTTACCTCTCTCTTCTTTATAGGAAAAGTATACACTTATCTTAGAAAGACTGCATCAAATTTCTCCCATCGTGCAGGAAAGTAACACTTGGACAAAGCAATACTTAACTTGAATGCCAGTGGGAAATACTGAATAGCATTATTAACTCTTATACAAACGCTTACAAAGTATTACAGGGGCATCTTTACTTGAAGTATATTATTGTTATTTTTATTTTATGACAGCATTTCCTGCCCAGATAGTGAAAAAGAAATGTTCAGCTGTTTGATTTGGATCTTTGTCCTGCTTTGCAGCTGTATAGCAGGTATGTTTCTTGATTATTAGCACCTGTCTTGCCATAAGAAAGTTTTCCAAAAGATGACCTTCTCCAGATGAAATTTCGAAGAGTTTTGAAAATGAAGAAAGTGTATTTTAAAAATAGAAGTTAGTAGGTGATTGACTAACTAGTGTACAGTATAGAGAGAAAAATTTATGGCACTCTTGATGTCCTCTTGTGGAATGTTAATTGTCATCATCATAGCCTGGATTTGTTTTCTTTTGTATTTAAAGTATTAAAAAAAAAAAGGTATTTTAAAACTTACTGTTCCCCTGTTGCATGGCGTATAGAAGGGGAATCTGTATCTGGAAGTCATATCAGAGTTCAATTCTTGTTGGATTGTGAAGGCTGGTAACTTTGGAGATCTGCTGATGGAACAAACTGATGTTTCTGTAACATGAACACTTAAAATGCAGTTAATGTCTACTGGTTCTGGACTGTTTTAAGTCAAATATTACCTATTCAGAGATTCATACAATGCCTACTAATGTTCTCATTCCTATTTTTAAAAGTCACCTGACAATGTGTGACTATTGATTTTTTTTTTTTTTTTTTTTTTTTTTTAAAATGTGGTAGTTCCACAGTCAGTTTAAGCTAGCACAGGTAACCACTGCAGTTGGAAGAGCACGTAGTTCTGCACTCCATCCACCTCTCATCTCCCTCTTCTTCCACTAGAGTGCATGTTTGTGTGGCTAGTCGTGAAGTGGTGAGGAATCTGATCTGGATGGAGGACGATGTTATTTTTTGCCAAACTTTTATTTTTCACGCGTATTGGTTTCCTTTTGGTTCACTACGCAGGCACTTCTGACACACAAAGGGGGATAACAGCAGTGAATAAGTGGTTGAGGATTAAAAATACTTGTGACAACAGTGCCACTTTAAACTGATTAAGTTGAATAGTATGGGTTAGAATAGGAAATCATAAGGACAGAGATAATGACTTTGTGACAATAATTGAAAGTTCATGTGCAATTTATCACAGACAACTTAGCACACAACAGTAATTATATAATGGTATTTGTGTCTTAAATTGTTTGGGGATTACATGGAAGAGGGGTGCATATGTTTGTAGAAGCTTGAACAATACATGAAACAGTGCAGGTAATTGCTTACAACTGATACACAGTAAAATTTGTGCAGTAGAGTGTAAAGTAGCCATTAGTATGACTTTGAAACATAAATTACTTTGAAACAAAAAGGTCACAAAAAGAAACATAGAAAGCAATTTACAGTTAATACACCCAAAAAGGAGAGAATTACCAGAAAACAAGGAAGAAAGTTTAATATTTGATTCCCTTTCATACCTACATTCTAGCAAAGAAATTCTATCTGTAAAAGTTTGGGGTATTTTTATTTAACAGATTTATTTATGAAATTTGTCTTCAAGAAATTAAGCAGCAAAAAAAAAAAATAGCTAGCTCCTTGCAGGACTCTAATGGGTGATTCTTGCACTGTTTGGTAACTTTGTTGCTGAATTCATTCATTCAGCCTGCTGCTGTGTTTCCCTTTTACGTGCATTTTGTATACAATTCCTGCACTGTATCTGGGAATATAAATTCTATGAGGGGTGAAAGTACTACCGAGATACTGAAATATATTGCAGCTTAGTTGTAAATTTTAAACTTACCAGTTTGATGTATTTTCCGATATAGTTATTAGTAATAACATCTAAATGGTATGTGTATCTTTTACATATAGGAATATTTTTTTAAAAAACAGATTTAAAAGTCTCTTTTCTTCATTTTCAGCTATTAAAAAACATTTGAATTGAAATTTCTCCATTTTTTCTGGGAAAGTATAAAAACATCATTCTTACATAATCCCTATGGTAATACAGTAGTTAAATTAATGTAAACTGAGTTTCCAAACAGCAATATCTGATTTGAGTGACTAACTCAGCAGTTTATTTCAACTCCATATGAAAAAAATCTAAATGATCTGTAGACAAGAAAATAAGTTATCATTTTTCCACTGATTTTTAAAAGGAATTAGGTTATGTGATATCTTTGATTTTGTTTTTAGATGAAAACTCTATCAGAGATGCTGACATTTTTCCTTCATCTCCTGAAATTGAAAGAGGATCCACCCTGAAACTGTTTTGTGTTCTTGGAAAACGCTACACACCTCACAGAAATGCAAGCCACATCATCTGGAAATTGAATCATGAATTAGTTCCTTGGGAAGACTATGACGTTGTGAACGAGACTGTATCTAGTATAACCATCCACAATTTCACTTACAGCAAAGCTCATGTGAAATGTTTCACTAAGTACTTGGGCAAGGAGCAACTTTTGGTTCACACTGAAGTTAAAACTGGCTGTAAGTAGAAATGCGGGAAAATTAATTTTAACATTATTAAATAAGAATGTAAAAATTTTACTTTTAAAACAACTACTTTTTTTTTTTTTTTTTTTTTAGCTTGTGGCATTGTAAGACACCTTTAGCTCCTTTTTTTTCTGAAAATAAAGTATGAAATTGCAGGCATTCCTTACTGACACTGGTCCATAACCTCTCTGACCCTGACTTTTGGCCAGATGAAGTGAGTGGAGGTTTTCTGTTGAGTTCAGTGGGTCTCTTCCTTTGGTTAATGTCTTTTGTGTAGCCTAGCCAACTTTAGCTTTCTCCAGGGAGAACCTCTGTTCCAAAGAAATTATAATTACAATCTCATATGGAGAAGGTTACAGGATAAATATGTACACAAAATCTCTAATTTATTGAACAGATTAAGTCCAGATTGTACTAACGTATGCCTGGGGGTCCCAGTCTAATAAAGAAGCAATAAATGCAGAAAAATACATCTGTGGAATAAAAACCAGCAGAAGGTATTGCCTGTCTGTAAAGTCTAGTGTGCCATAAGCTTGTAAATAAACCAAAGATCTTTCCAGTGTTAATATTAAGTGGGACAGAAAAGTACTGTTTTGGGGAGAGGGCTTTTTCAACCAATTTATTTCACTGGGTGCAATTCTCTTCCTTTCAACTCCAATTTCTTCTATCAAATGAAGAAGTCTGGCTTTAACAAAGAAGTCTTTGAGGGTGTTACATATTTACGGATGACTTCAGACTATAGAGATTGCAGAGGATGGTTTCCTTTGCCCTATCTTGCTTGTAAGATAGAGTCCAGAATTAACGATCTCTTCAAGGTCATATAGATACATTTCCCAGGAAGCTGTCTTCTGCATGTTAAGGTCATGCAGGGTCCTCAGATTAGGGGTTTTCGTAGGGTATGTGGTTAGACATTCTGGGAAGGAAGTAAGGGGAGTTTTATCTTTCAAAGAATGCCTTTTCCTGAACTTTTGTGCTATTTCTTTGTTTTCCTCTTACTCTCTGGACTGGCCTTGAGCTATAGGCGTGTTGCAGAGGGTGTACTTAGAGGTTCAGGAAATGTGTGTAGTGGTTTGATATAAGATAGTTAATGAGTTACTGCAAAAATACCTTCAGGCCCACTTAGTTAAGTACTTCTGAGAAGTAGTTGGAGAAAATGTCCCTGTCTCCCAGGGGAAGAAAGAGTGGTTTTGATTTTGGCTTTGTGAGGATTTTTGAGGGCAGTAAGAAATTGTAAAATGAAGTGCTATGCAAGACACTTAGTGAAGTTGCTATAATCTGCTTTTTCACCCAACAAAATCAGTTGTACATTAGACTTACTTATTTTTACTGGGCTTTTTTTTTTTTTTTAACCTTTGTCATTGTAGTTCCACCAGAAACACCAGGAAATATTTCCTGCATTTATTACTTTGATGCTAAACTTACCTGCACCTGGACTTCAGGAAGAGAAACACATCTTACGACAAACTATACTCTTTACCGAAAAGTGTAAGTATAGGATGTATTGGGAATTGGGTTGCTGGGGAGAGACCACCAGCTCCCTTCCCCCTCATATCCTGACTTCTCTTTAAAGAAAACCTGGAAACATTGTGGAGTTCAGAGTCATGGCATTTCCTCAGTAAATTCAATTAATTGGGGGTTGATAACTCTTGAAAAAAGTTAAAATCTGATACCTCTTTAGTATGCTGCATAAAGGAAATTAGCATTCTCAACCCAATATTCAGTAGACAAAATCAGAATTGATATTCACTTGTTTCCTTGAAGTAACATTACTAATTAGATGAAAAGCTGAGTAAGCCTAGGTACAAATGGAGAATGGAGGCACTTCGTGGGAGTGTTACCCGGAAACTTTGTGTGTAACTAATTATCGTTATTTTGGATGGGTAAAAAAAGATTACTTCCTCCTCTACATCAGTTCCCATTTAAAACTAGTAAAGCCCCTGTTACTCTGCTTGACACCAGTAGCATTTAACCTAGGGACCTTTGGAGTCATAAGGTTTCAGTGAAAGAATCCAGAGTTAGTTGTCCTTTTTGGATTGCTCACATCTGGGGATTTGTATTTACAAATACAAATTATGTAGTCTCATGCTTTCCAATGTTTTTGTGACCCCACTATAGAAGCATAAATACTTGATAGTTTCAGTTTCCATTAAATTTCAAATATTGTTTAGGAGCTTACTTTTTCATAAGTGACTGTGAAAATGGTGAAATCAGCATTGTTCCAAGGCAGATCTCGGATACAATTTTGAAGGTGATAGCACAGATTTTGTCCCAAATATACTTGTCAATCTGTTCTTCATAATAGAGCTGCTTGTAGTGCTCTTTTTCTGTCTAATCAAGACTCTAGGTAGTATGATTTCATGAAGAGTTTTCAAAAATGCCTAAATTTATTCTTGAGAACTAGAAGGCATTCAGACTCCAAAGGAGACATTTTCGTATTGTAAGTTATGCTAGCGTATGGTATCTTTTTTATTTAAATGGTAGGGCAGGAAAACATCTTTAGTTTTATCTCTGTTTTAGGCTTGACATTTTAGGCTTCCATCTTCATTAGGTGGAACTTTGTTACTCCTTCTAGTGTTTCTACAGTTTATAACTTAGCTGAGTTTGTGAAACCATAAACTAGAACAGCCATTGAAAGTAAGTTTCAATATTGTTTCTTCCTGTACCAGCACAAATTCTTCTTTAACCACACAGTGAATTGGATTGCAGAACTATTTAGAGTAAAATCTAACCGTTAATTTTAATCCAGATAACTCCCCAGCTGAGTTTACCATATGACTACAAAAGCACTAGTACAAGGGGACAGAGAGCTGTGGATGGAAACAAACAGCTATGCATGTTAGGGAAGGTAGGACTGCTTCCTTTTGGAGCATTGCAGGCTTACAGTAGTTTAAAAAAGGTTCTTGAAGTACCAGCCCCAGACTATTTTCTGAGTTACATGAATGATGTGCTTACTTACTGCATAGTATGGAATACAGGCCCCATATATGAGTTTTTATTTGTTGAAAAATTTCTCTGTGGGTTGGTAACATGAAACAAATGTTGTTAGCTTTGCATCCCACACTACGTATAATGAAAGTATATGCTATGAAGACAGCATGTTATCAGTGTTTTCTTTCCAGAAAATCTGACAAATTCTATTACTTTTTAATAGCTTGGCAGTGGTACAGTTTGGCTTTTCTTTTTTCTGTATTTAAAACATGAATAAAAGCTTGTTATTACATAGTTCCATGTGGCATGTGTTACTAGCTTTATCTTATCTATATTTTTAAAGGAGGTCTTGCGTGGAGTTACATGATTTCACTTCTCTTTGAGATTTTAATCTAAAATAATAGCATGTGGATCCCCCATTAAGGCATTCTTACTCTTCCTTACTGCTCCTGGAAAGTTGTCTTACTAATTGCAATTAAAACTAATTGAGTCTGTGTAGGCTACTTTTGTGCATTTGCAGGAGTGGAGCAATTAGGAAGGAGTATTTGTTTGCACTAATATATCATCGAAGGAGATATTCACTGGTAAAAATGGCCTGCAACCTCAAAAACACATGAATAGTAATTAAAGAGTAATAATCAGTTAGAGTTATCCTAAGAAAATCCTCTAATTTCTAACTCCTTTAATTTTTCTCTTTTATATTTTAGGATGACAGAAGGAGGGGTGACTCTTCCAAATACAGTGCGCTCCTGCCAAAGCAAAACGGAGTCATGCTCATTTGTCTATCCAGATACTCCATTTAGTAGTTCTTTTTGTTTTCAGGTGAAAGCTGAAAATGTTTTGGGTGAAGCCTCATCAGATTGTGTTCCTATACCTATGGAAAAAATAGGTAATTAAAAAAAAGAAAAAAAAGAGTTAAAGATAAAGCAGTGTATGTTGAGCTGACTGTACCCTCCCCAATTCTTTTGACTTCCCTGTAGCATACAGGTTAGAGAACTCTGAAACCAGTTGAGTAATCAAAGTTGGTTTACATAGAAGAAAATAAAAAAAAAATTTTTCAATATAATATTTTTGAAACCATTATTTGGGTTTCATTTGGTTTTAAATTGGTCTCAGTTTTGAAATGCCATCCAATTTTAATTGTTAGCTAAAATTATGACGTCTCTGACATTACATTTAGGCTTTAATAATATGTTTCGTACTTCCCAATTTTTTTCATCAAAATTTGGATGCTTCCAATTCTGTTGTTATGTTTTAACTGATGGTGTTTCCAGGTAAAATTCTTCAAACTGGTTGGTGGTGCAGCAGCAATTTTCAGCAATTTCTTGGTCTTACCAAGAGGTGGTGAAAAATTATAGTGTGCTGTATTTATACTATGAAACGTCTAACTACAACAATATTTTTTTTAAGCTAATGTCTAACATATCCATTATAAATGACTAAGTTTTTAATTACTAACAAGTAAAGGCCATATACTAAAACTTGTGTGAAACTAAGTTGTACTCAGACTGTAATTTTCTATTTTTGAGTGGTACTAGATGTCAGTGCAATATCTAGCTGTAAATGAATAGCGATATTATCATTTCTCCAGCCAGGTCTACCCATCGTTTACTCTGCTGTTCTACTTTCTGGTTAGGAATGTTAAAAAACCACCTGTTCTGTGATTCCCAGGAGCAACAATAATATTTTGCCTATCTCTTCTCCTTCTGTGCTGTGCTGCATTTTCCTCTGTTCGTTTTGGTGTAGTTAAAATACTCAGTTAAAAGGTTTGTTGATTTGCTGCAGCATTCCATGAGCTCTCCAGCCATATGTTCCTTTACTCCCTGTGTTCAGACCTGCCGTGGCTCCTCATTACTTTCCACATCCTCTGTACCAACCATCTCTTTTCTTAGTGCTAATCCATTCTTTTCCCATCACCTCCTTCACACTTCTTTCCCGCTCAAATCCTTTTCAGCTGAATTCTTCCCTCATCTGCAGTTTGGACTTGACTTTGGCATCCCAGCTCCGCTTCGTTTCTTTTCCCTGCTGCTGTCTCTGAGGAGTATTCTTCAGTGCTGATACAGATGAAAGAAATCTGCACATCTGTTTGAGAGCAGGTTTGTCAGCATTAAATCAGTTATGTGTACAATCTCTCTTACAGGTAACTTCCCATTTGTAGAGTTATGTCTATAAAATAGACCATCATGAATACCTGAGAGGATGTACATTATTGGGATAATAATTAAACTTCTTGTAACACACATAGACGGAGCAATTCTGAACTTTTATAAAAGCATTTTCCCCTGCTACTGTTTTTGTTTCTCCATTCTAGAGAAATTTGAACCTCCTGAAATACTTTCAGTTAAAAAAATCACTGGTATAAAGCAGTTGCTTACTGTAACCTGGAAAATGCCTGAGAAGATTATCCCTTCACAAAATGTAATTTGCCAGGTTCAATACAGGAACTTGTATTCAAACTCTTCGGTAAGCTACATAAATTTTCTTCTGAATGTTAGCTTCTTTGTGACTAATTTCTTCATGTTATAAAAGGCTAAATAGAAAAAAGGCAACAAGTAGTTGGAAATAATGATTAAAACCTTGTTATTTTAGTGGAGCATAATTATGATCTTAAGATCATTGTTTTGTTGTCTAGGATTAATTGTTCTCTTCCTTTTGGTCAATGTCTGTTTTGGTACATACTATACTTCTCAATATATTTCTGTAAAAGGCTAAGGGATTACACACACATTCAGTCAAAATATTTTATTTTCCTCTTGCATTCTGATGTTGAAAACAGCATTTACTCCCAACCACAACAGTTGAATCAGATTAAGATGGACTAATGATACATTAATTTTCAAGTGAATTAAAGTATAAACTTTACAAAATGGAAAATAAGAGAAGTTATTTTTCTGAGTTTGTCTTTCTGACACTTAAATGGAACTGTTATAGAAAAAAACAGTATTTAGTCTTTTGCTTCTTTCAGATGGCCTATTCCAGTGCTCCTCATTATGGAAGCAATTCTGTTTGCAGTCTTAGTGTTTCCTCTTTCAAATTTTAGAATGGGCCAGGTTGCTTGGCTTTTCTTTTTAAGTTCATCAAACTGAGATGTCTGCCTTGACCTTACCATTTTATACATTAAATGTGTAATTCTGGCAGAGAAGAATTAGTTGGGATAACTAATAGTACTCCTCAGAGCTTTAAAAAAGTTCCTGGTACTAAATATGTTTCTAAGTAGCATCCTCGTCACATTCTCATGGCAAGCATCTTCACTGTAGATATGACATATTAGTTGTTGGATTCAGGATATATTTGGGATGATCTGATGGGCAGCATGGCTCAGGTCCACCTCGGATATTAGAAACTGAACTTATTTAAAAGACCTGTTCAAGATGTTTATCCCTTTGGAGTCAAGACACTGTTGTCCTTGTGATGATTACATGCATATAAGATCCTTCCCAAATGTTGAAAACATTCACATTTTTGTGAAGTAACAGCATTATTATGTATTTTGTCTATTTGTCAGCACCTATGTAAGAAATCACCGGTTTACTTTTTCACTATCAAATACAGTCTACATCCATTTTCTTCCTCAGAACTTACTTCCATTTTTCCACAGACATTCTAGAGAAAAAAATAGTAGCCATGATCAGTAAAGACAAAGTCCAGTGAGTTTAGTTCTGTAGGATCTTAGACAGGCATTATTCATAGTCTGTATAGCCAATCCAATGGCAGTGGCCAACAAAGACAGCATCAAACCATCAGTTAGGTACAGGAGCTCTTTTTCTGTCTGTCAGCACACACATGCAAAACAAAAACAAAAAAAAAAGTTTGAGCAGGACAGATATTTTCTTGACCTTTTAAGCCTTCCTACCAAAACAATCTGAACAATTAACCAAAATAATCTAAAACAATTGCTGTGAACTGTTTTTACTGAGTTAAAACAGATGACCTATTTTTCTACTTGCATGTGCTAAGTTTCCAATTATAATTGAATATTGTTAACAGCCTTTTGGCAAGTAACTAAAAGCTAGTCTGGGGTGTCTGCAATTCTATGTCAGGTTCTGCATGAGGTTGATAATATTTTTGAAGCCCTTTTTATTGCATGTTGGCTAAAAAGTCTGTCACCTAGCAGTCGTTTGTAAATCCCTGAATTCATTCTCATAGAAGCAGTTTTCTATTTTTGACATCAAGTTTCTTGAGATCAGAATGGACTAAAATTTTCAGTTTCATTAGGCAGTGCGCTTCCCATTATGATGTTCAAAGGAATGGGTGTCTGCATTTTGTATTGTTAGAGTTTGATTCACTTTTCATTGGAAGGTTCAACTGGTGGAAGACAAGGATTTCTTCATGGGTTTTTTGGCCCTGTTGTTGTAAATCTACATGACATTACTACTTTAATTTGGCTCCCAAGAGGGAATCTTCCTTATTCTAAAACTTACCTTTGTTGACCTTCTAAGAATTTAGCTAGCTTTAACATAGCGTCTTTCTGTTTCAGTCATCTGAAATTTGAGAGGATGAGAGTTGTTAGGTACTGAGTAATTTTTGCAATTTGGAAGAGAAGGGTTACATCTTTCTACAGTTCGTGTTGTTTTCTTCTGCTTCCCATTGTCAGTCCAGTTGAGTTGATGCATCAACTCCAATTCCTGGTTTTCATGTCTTCTTTCACCTTTTGTTTTGAAACAACAATCTAGCTTCTGACTTCCATCAGTGAGATGTGAGTGGGCTCCTTTTAAGACAAGGAAATTACTCACTTTGTCATTACTTTTCCAAGAAGATATTGCATCAGTTATTTCTCATACTCTTGTCTTCATTCACCACTTAAAGGCTCCATGTTCTTTTTTTCTTTTGGTACCAAAATTTTTTGTGTTTTCATTGGTCTTTTCATTTTAATCATACACTGATAATCTTGGGGGTGGCCTACCACCACACTATTATATGGCTAAGAGCTGGAAGACCCTGTAACTCAGAAAACAAAACCAAGAAAAGAAACAAGTACCCAGCTGGCTCACAAATTGCAGATGACCACTGCTTTCCCAGGGATGCTTCTGCTTTGAGGTGGAGCTGTATCCAGGACATTATGGTGATACTGGCTTCAGCAATACCCAGTTGCTTCCCATCAGTCATCCAGCATCTCCTGCGCCAGCACAGCTCCTCTAGAATTGCATGTGAGCTGCACACAGTTCAAGCCACAGGTCAGTCAGTACAGACATAGTTTTGGCTCAAGTTTTTCAAACCCCGGAGTTTTACAGGAAGAATGAAGATGCTACAGAGAAAAATGAGGAGTGAGGTGGGAAACATGAAAACTGAATCCTTTGTGGTTTTTTGAAAACTAAAGTAATATGTCTGCATGCAATTTTGTAGCAAATAATTTTTGTTTATGTATTTACTTTCAGGGAATTGTCCCTGTCCGACAGAATTCTGCAGAGAAAACAGGATCCTGTAATCTCACAGGTCTGTGGGACTCCACAGAATATTCAGTTGCCATTCAGTGTAGGAGTGTTGAGTCAATATTCTGGAGTGAGTGGAGTAGGGAGAAAACAGCAAGCACAGAAGAGAAAGGTAGGCTAACTATTTAGTGAGTTTTTTCGTTGTTTATACTTTGGGGCATTAGGATTTAATAATGGAAACCTGTATTTTCAGCATATTATCAGTCTATTGAATTTAGAATTCTGTTGTTTAAACAGAACACATGTATTTTGTTTAAATATAGAAGAGGGAAAACGAGCAAGGAGTGGAGGAGATCTGAAAGGTGATACAAACAACATAGTGCTAAGGCAGAAAATGGGTGAATAGCAGTGAAGAGAGGAAAAATTAAAGAGTGTAGATGGAGACCGAACATTGTTAAGCAGGATGGTAGCAGAAATGTGGTGTAGCAAGTGTGTCCGATAAAACAAATTATAAGTAGGGAAATTAAATTGCCAGTTTTTAAAGCAAGACTAGAAAATCTCCTCTAGAACTTAACAAATAAAAGAAAGCAGAAACAAACTTATGGAAAGAGAGAAGCTGTACTAATTAGGAAAAAAAGGCACAACGTTACACAAAGGAAGACTTCTTTTTAATAAGTTGCTCTCAGACTGTATTTTTGAAACCTTTTGATTGTTTTTATGATATTATACTGTCTTTTTCATATAACAACAAATTTAAAAATATTTTTGTGTCTTCAGCTCCTTCCGAAAAAGTGGATTTGTGGAGGGTAATTGAGTCTTCACGCTCAGCTGGAAATAGATCTGTATATCTTATGTGGAAGGTATATACTCTTTTTGTGAACTGATAATCATATTGGTATCCTGCAGCTGATGTTGCATTGAAGTATTTTAGTGTTGTAGCGCTGTCGTGAAATGCTCCACCACAAGGACATATTACTGCCAGTGGGTTTTACTGTCATCAGAAAAAAACCTCACTAAACTAAAGCAGAATTGAAAAGGCTTTTGTTTACTGAATGGTAGATAAACAGAGTTTTGTAATCTGTGCAGAAGGGAAAGGTTTAATTGTGTACAGAACATTGGAAAATCTGATTGAAAGTCCTTACAACTGCTCCCAAATAATACAGCTTACTAAAGCTGTGTTTAAATTTACATTAATCTTCTCGTACAGTGACCAGAAACTCTTTGTTTCAAATCTCAGTATTCGACTTTTGAACCTTTCCTTCAATAAAATTGTTGCAGCTGACTGTCCTGAAGATGGGACTTGAAGAAAGTACCTTGCTTTTCTAAATACAGTATAATCATTTGGTAATTTGGTTTGGACTCTTTAATACAGTATATACTTTTGATTATACAAATAACACTGTGAAACACTTACTACTGCATATTTTTTTTAATAGCCATTAAACAGCTTTCCACTTTCTGGGAGAATTCTAGGCTACAAAATACAGTATTTTCCGGAAAACCATCCTGCACTTAAAATGACAAACAGCACTACCGATGAGAAGTTCCATTTACATTTAAATGAAGAGGCATATAACGTATCTATTACTGCCTATAACTCTGCTGGAAATTCTCCTGAAGCTATTTTGCGGATTCCATCCACTGGTGAAAAAAGTACGTTTTCTCAATATTGTGTTATGTTTTTCTCATTAACAAAAAAATTATCTTCCTGACATCTGTTTAAGTTCTATACATATAGAACTGTATTATTTACAAAGCTGTGTAGTCCATTACTTTTTACTAGAACAATATTATCTGGTTGTCTGTTTTGCTGTCACATACCATGTTTTGTTATAGACTATTATTGTTGGGGTTTTTGTTTTGTGATATATTTGTTAAAGATATCAACACTTTCTGATGTCTTATTAGAATTTCTATTTTATTACTTTCTGAGTTTTTTTGGTTTTGTTTTTTTAACCTTGGACCTCCCAAATAAATTTATAGTCCCATTCAATTCTGTCTCATCCCTCTATTAGGTCATAAAATTGGTTACCACAGGGCATTATTGCAGTGCATTTAACAACAACATTTAAAGACATGTTTAATAGTCCGTAAGATGCATCAGTGGAAGCAGAGAGAGAAACATTGTGTTTATTCTCATTTCATATGCATTCCCCCCATCCCACCCACTTCCAGGTTCAGGGAGCTGGTCGACTCTAGCACAACAGTTGTGTTCTTTGGCTCTTCCATTTAATTCTCATATTTCTGTGAGCCTTGTATTACAACAAGGTGCTGCCTACCTATGATCTGAAGAGAGGTTGCATATGACACGCTTGAATCACTTCTACATCAGTTGCTCATGAAATAAGTGCGGTTGTCCTCCTGGAATTGCTCAGTCAAATTCCAGTCTAATCAGAAAACTGGTTATGTAGATGTGATGTTATCTTGTCCTGGAAGCTGCTGACTACCTCTCTGTCCCCTTCTGTATCCCACAGTAAATGTTCTTCTGATTTTTTCTGTGCTGTGACATGCTTTTTTTGCCCTACATACAATCTCTTTTCCCTCTGCTTCACCACATCTTCTCTCCTTCTGCTTTGGCAGGTTGGATTTTCACTCAGATTTTCGTTACCTCTGTTCTGCAGGTTGATGGTTCACTTTTGCTTCACTGTCATTCATGACCTTGCTGACTTGATTTAACTGTTTTCCTATTGCCTTTGTCATCTCAATCAAAACTTGCTTATCTGTGCTACCTGTAGAATTGATAGTAAATTGGTTTGTAAAATTCAGATCCTAAAAGAGAGGTCTTTGATTCTGTATGTATAAATCTCCTTGAGTATCATCTCCTCAATCCCCCCACCCGTTTTCATTGTAACAATTCTTACATGCTTCATTTTAAAGTATTTTGAGTACATGCACGTGAACATAGGTATAAAGCAACTTTTAAAACTTTTTTTAACTGTGACTAAGTCCCATACTCTTCTAAAGAAGCAATCTCAGCTTGCTATACTTGAGTTGTTTTCTTGCTGCAGTTTTTATGAAGATAGAATTGCTGACATCTTCTGTTTAAATTTTTAGCTTCTCGGATTATTGAAACAGTGAGGACCTTTACAACAAATGAAGAAGTGGTTGTGGAATGGATAGCCTCTGAACCAGAAGTAACCGAATATGTAGTTGAGTGGTATGAGGAATTGGAGACAGATCCTTTTAGTAGATCATGGCAATATGTATCAAATTCTACAAACTGGAAAACTAACAAAAGTATGTTTGTTTATCAGTTACAGCTGTAACAATGTACAGATACATATGTATTTATGTATATTTATTTATAGGTAGACTGGAAAGAACAAACAAGAATGAACTCATCCAGCTTTCCTCAGACCATTTTAAAAAATAAAGCAATATTACATGCTTTATTGAAATCTCTTCATGTAATTTCATAGCAATTTTAACTCAAATTTTCATGCAACATGCAAGATGGTGTTTGGTCCCATGTAAGATTAGGCTAGAGTTTTCATATTGAAGAACTGTGTCTTGATCTTATGCCATGAATCTTCCAACTGGGAGGCTTATGACAGATATACACTACTTAAGCAGAGAAACCGAGAACCAAAAAAATGAATCTGAAGATTGGAAACGGTCATGTGCCTTCATGTGGGTTAGAGAGACAGCAAGAAACCTGAAAGGGGATTTGAAGGAGAATTCTACTTTAAAATAAGCAAGTGGAGTGATTGGTCAATCTGGCATGTTAAATATCACATAATCACATTTGTATTATGACCTACAGCATTTCTAGGAGGTTTCAGTGGCTTTATGATGCTCTGACAAATAGGTGAGGATCTGCTTACTTTTTTGTTTTAGAGGCTGACTTTTTTTTAACAGGTAATCTTTCTTAGTTTGGCTATGTCTGTGTAGTTTCAACTCAAAACCAAACAATGTGCAGAGCTCAAGAGGTATGTGCAAAGGCAAAACTGGGAATATTGATGTTGATGTAAATATCCCATGCACATTACCTTTAGTTAAGGAAATGCATCTGCTTTTCTTTATACATTTGGATTTTGGTTTTGGGGTTTTTGTTTGGTTGGTTGGTTTTGGGGTTTTTTTACAAAAACAGGAATAATAGTGAAAATGTTTAATATAATATATGTAATGTATGTGATAAGTGCATTTTGGACTATTAGCTCTTTGGTTCTCCACTAGTGAAATTAGATTTATCAAATTTGAAAGCAGTTCTTGTTCATATATGGATCTTTCTGAATGCTACACCAAGGAAGAAGAATCTCCAAAGTTTTCAGAAAACAAGTACTCTGCATTTTCTGAAGTGAAAAGGAACATTTGGTTTGTTAATGATGAATGTAGCTAGCTTGCCCCTGAAATTTGTCTTACTGGCTCAGACAAGAGTTATTTAAATACTGTTTCTGTGCTACAGTAAACCAAATTAAACAAAAATCTGCTTGAAGTAAAATTCAAGAGCAGTTTATTACACATTGAACTGAGATGGGTGAGTCTGCTGAAAATTGCACTATTTCAGCAATTTGCTGTGAGGAATAAATGCTATTTACAGCTGTTCTCAGTGTATTAAAAAAGCCAGCTTTCCTCCTCAGCATTATTAGATCTTTGTTTACCCTAAGCACAAGTCACATTAGAAATGTCAAGGCAAATTCAGACATTGTTATTCAGGCCTGATTCTAGCATTCTTTTGTGGAATTATTTTAAGGACGACATGTGAGCCGCCATAACTTCTGCTGGGTTGCAGTAGGTGTAAGGGACTGAAAAAGCAGCAGAGCTGATACAATGCAGGGATTTGTCAATAGCCATTATTCTTGCTGAACAAGCTGCAGGACTTGAGGAGGAATGGTCTAGGAAACCCTTTACACTAGTTTCATCCTGCAGGGTGTAAAGCCACATATGTGTCCTCCAAGAGTTGATGAGACTTGCTTGTAAGTAGGGCGTGCACCCTGTTGATTATTTGGCTGCTGGATTGTTCAGAGCTCAAAACTTTGTTTCCAGAAGCCTGAACTATGTCTTGAAACACATAAAATTCTACTGCAGAGATTTCTCTTGTACAATTGTACTTTTGAGTCAAGCTGGTTAGAAGCAGATCTGCAGTTGGCATAACTTGAACATCAATGTGGAGTTAAGAGCTGGGGCTCCATTGTGCCTTTGAAGCTGTTTGCATGAGACAAAACTCTCTTCTGCAAAGCAGTAAACCTAAAGATATGTGAAATTACAAATATTCCTGAAAGTATCATTTTATACTGGTTATTTGAAAATAAAAACTTTCTCCAAAACCTTAAACTGTCATGAGATGAGTAATAGAGAAGCTGTATAAGGCTGAAGTATAATTACTCATTCAAAGTATTTCTCATGAAAAATGAGTCAGAAACCAAGTGCTCTTATGAATACCACTACATAAAATTCATTGCATTAAGGGCAGTAATGAGCATTTGAGGCAGTAAATATAAATTGTGCTTGCTAAAAAGTTGAAGAAAATAGAGGTCTGTAACAGTATGTTTAGGACTACACTGTGATTTATTCTACTTTGATTGTATTAATCTTACATAGAGAATTGTATGTAAATATTCTTTTTTTTCCTTTACAGAAAACTTTAAACCATTTATATGCTATAACATCTCAGTGTACCCTGTTTATGGATATAAAGTAGCAGCTCCATATTCAGTACAAACTTATGTTCAAGAAAAAAGTACGTATTTTAAACTAATGATGTTGTGAAAGGTGTGTTGTAGTCTGTCTCTCAGCGTGTATTATCTTTGAGCGATCTGGTACTGGGGTTATTCTGTTCATAGATCAGCTACTGAATTGTTCAGTAAAGAAAATTGAATCTTGTAATACAGGTACATTGGTGCTTGAATCCACTCATTTGTTGTAAAGTTTACATACTGTATACAAAGCACTTAGAAAGAGTATAGCTACAAACATGAAACAGTTTTTTAAACTGGGTATCTCTTAAATGGTACAGCTTGTTTAGATATATAATTAGACTTGTTTTTAATGCTTGTCTGCACTTAGCAGTGCTAATATATGAGGAAATTCACTCACAGAATGAAATGGATGGTTTGAAAAGCTTGCTTTTCGTTAAATTTTATAATGTAACAAAATGTTTGCAGCCCTGCACATGAAAAATGGTAAGAAGCCATGATGTTTGCGATTGGATAGAAACTGTGGATGAAATAGCGTTTTGGGTGGGGATGGGAGGAAGGTTTCTTTATTTGTAGAAGTTCAATGTGAATTCAGTGATTTATACAGCCAGCTGTAAGAATGTAGTTTACTGGTAATTTTAAGATTTCAGGTGCAAATGTCAGTTTGTGTGTGTGCATATATAGGTCTATGCAAGTGTGCATGCACACATAGTACAATGCACTACTAAACAACATTAATTACTAGGAGGAGGTAAGGGAGTATTGTATGTTTGAGTAATACTTAACTAGCACAGTTACAACTTCATTTCAAGTGCTTTCCTATTTATAGGGAGCTGTGACCATACTAATAGTTGTCACAGAATGGGAAGGAAGATACATGTTTTAAAACTGAAGCACAGAGAACTCTTGCTTCAAAGTTACGAGCAATGCACATGAGTTTGTCTTGTATAAGTAGAAAGACTTTGTCTAATGTGATGGGCAAAGACTGGGTGTGCTGGAGACCCCAGTTGAATCTCAGCTCAGCCAGAGACATCCTGCATACACAGTGACCTTGCACTGGAGTTCCCCTGTGAGTGCATAAGGATGTTTTACCTCTTGATCTCTCTCTAATGTTGTGAGGATAGAGCCTTTTAACGATCTTGAGGTATTTGGATGCAGTAACATTGAGAACTATGCAAATGCCAGAATAGATGAGGGGGAGTATTAATCAGAAGAAATCACACATTAAAGAGGGTGAGAAAAGTTAAGGGCTGTATCAGAGCACTAAGATGACTTATTTACTTGTACATTTGTTGCCCCGATGTTACTGGTATGTGTGAAATAACGCAGATGGATAACATTGTGGTACTTAGACTGTTTTACTACTTTTTCTAATTTATAATACTTCTGTGCAGAGCCATCAGAAGGACCTGTGGCTGACACAGGCATTCCAGGGAAAAATGAAGTTACAGTAAAATGGAATGAGATTTCAAAGGATAAAAGAAATGGATTTATCAGTAACTATACAATATTTTATAAACCTGAAGATGGAAAAGAATTGAGTAAGTATAGATTAAACATTAACGCTTTCAACAGGGTTATGACAATCTGATGTCTGAAGATAGTTATTTTCATAGTTATTTGCACACTTTGTTATTGTATGTTATAAATATGTCTGAAAATACTGGTACTAAATGTGGCTTACATAATAATTAAAAAATTTTTTAGGTTTAATTGAAATGATGGGGTATTCTAGTCAATAGTCCCTGCTTTAATACTACACATGTATTCTTGCTCAGTTTCTTTGTTCTGAACTTATTTTGCACAGCACTGCTTGCTCTTAGTTAATCTTTTTTACTATTAGTTTTGTACTACCCACGGTAGTACAGCCATGACTGTTGACCACATAGTCCTTTCTGCTTCTCAGATGCAAATCTGATTGATCTCCAGGTGATAAATATAGTCAGTGTATGGCAGCACTATCATTCCTCTTCCCTTTCCAGACCAGGATGGAAACTGATATATGAGAGACATTTTGCAGATTGTTCTCTGTTAGCAGTAAAAAAATCAAATTTGCAGGATTATGCCAAATGAGAGAGTCCTATTTGTCAGATACTTGCTGTTTTCCCCTTTTACATATGTACTAGTCTCCTTCCATCTTCAAATCTCTCTTCCATTGTGACACACCTCTGAAGCCAATGGAAAAAGTAATGGCAGAAGTAGAGGAGCTAAAGTGGAGCTAAAATATATTGGAGAGTCATAGATCTAGTGCAAATTCATTAATTTGAACCTTATGAGGATTCAGTGAATTTCTAAGTTCCGTGCATGTCCTTGGAAGGATTCCTTTCCCAAGCCCTCAGCTTCTGGAACAGTATGGTGGAAATTTTCTGGTAAAAATGTTTTTACAGTCAGTTTTATAATAAAAGCAAAATAGCAAATTATAGCCAAGAAGCTAAAATAAGCTGCCAAGAAATAGTTTATTTGGACATAGTTTTTAGGTTAATTTCTTCAAATGTGCTTGATTTTCTGTGCTTGGTACTGTTTTTCTACTGTGGAGGCTGACAGCATGACTTTTTGAGCATATTCGTAATCTCCTACCTCAAAGAGTACTATTCATACAAGGTGTCAGTATAATCCTATCTATCCCAAACTTCTCTAGCCTAAATCTCAGCAGAATCTTTTACGAGAAGTGTTTTGGTGACCTAAATTTGTTCTTCCTGTATAGTTTATGAAGAATGCTGCTGTATCATTCAGTGCTTCAGAAATGGTTCTTTTTCCTTCTTTGTTTTAGACATCACTGTTAGCAGACACCTAACAAAATCTTTTTTTAAAAAGATCTCAAACTTAGAAATCTTGTGTTGTCTTCAGTTGCTTCTGGATATCCAGTTTGGAGCCAGGGCAAGAGCATTCTTGGTAATTTTTAAATTAGAAAGAGGAAGCTGATTATTTCTGTGAGATTCAGTCGTCTACATGCAGTTTTTCCTGCTGTGTTGGTTTCTGAGTAATTTAATGCTGACTGCTTTGTGTGGGATCATCCTCAGGATATGCAGTCTCATGTTATGGAGCTATGGATCTCCATATTACTTCTAACGTAAAGTAGACTATGCCCATTTTAAGGGTTCAGGTTCATTTCTTTAGGAAATTAGTTTTAAATAGCAACTCAAGGGAGTTCAATTTAAATGGCAAAACCCTACTGTATTGATGTTTTTTGAGGCTTCTGTGATGTCACATCTTTTTGATAAAAATAGAACATGGAGTTTGTGCCAAGTTTGTGACTTCACCGATGGCCTTTTAACTCTAGAACTTTACCTTCCCCTCCCTGATTTAAGAGAAACTCAGGTGGTTTAATCTCAGGGCATATTGCAGTGTATCTATTTCCTGAGTGTTTCTTGACTGAACTGAATGATGACATGAGTTGGCTTTGACTTGATGCACCAGAAGATGTTTTAGTGACTTTAATTTCATAATATGAACACGCTTTTAATGCTGTTTGTAGACATAGAATGTTTTGTATGCCCTGCTTAAAAAAATTTAAAAGTGAAGCACACCATACTAATTCCAGTAATGGAGAAGGTATTGGAAATGTTGAGTTCTATTCAGAAAAGCATTTTTAAACTTGGAAAAAAATTCCTGTTGATTTTGGCTTTCCTCTGACTTTATTGGGGTGATATCCCAGTGCTGATCAATTGCAGCCTTTTGGATGATCAGTGTCTAACTGCATGTACTAGAAATATAGTTAAATTTAATGAGCTGCGAAACTATTTTAAGTTCTTAATTTCCAAGCGTAGGTTCCCGGAGATAAAGTTCTCAAAGCACTGTTTTCAATGATAAAATAAACTACAGGAGATCATAATTTGTCTATCTTTAATATATGGAAAAAAAAGTGTATTTATTTTTAAAAGTAAATACATAATGGTTTATTTTTTTGCCCTAAACTTTTAAGTAGCATTGAGAAACACTGTTTAGTAACTTAAGTTTTCCCTCTCAAAGGACTGATAAGGTCGCTTTGTATTTCAAGTTGTCTTTAAAATACTTTGAGATCTATCATTGTAAAAGATGCTAAATAAGTGTACAGTTCCCTGATACAACACTATTTTTTGTGTTTATTGACATAAATCTTCTCCTAAAAAGATGAAACAGTGAACTCTGATGTTCTGCAATACAGACTGAAGTCCTTACAGGCTAATACGCAATATACTGTCTATATCATGGCAAGTAATGAAGCTGGTGGAACCAGTGGAGAGCCAAAAACCTTCAAGACTTTGAAATTCAGTAAGTAATATTCCAGGTTAGTTATTACTATTTTAAAAACAGGTTTGGGAATAAGAAATATAGGATATTTTTGTTTCGGCATTTGTTAATTTTTTTTTTTTTCAATTAGTGTTAAACAAAACAAGGAAGAATTACCAACACTAGCTGAATTTAACTCGATTTCACGGTTCATCTCACAGACTAAAACCTCAAGATTAGAAGTCAAACCCCCAAATCTTTCTTTTCCTGTCAATAAAGCTGTGGAATACTATGGATGTTTGTGGGACCAACAGTTTGTATGCGGTCAATTATGGGATGGGGTGCCTAACACTTACTAAAAAGCAGATATTTCCATCTGAGATACTAGATTTAGAATAGCTGTGCATTGCGTTGCATCTCTTTGGCTGTATAAGCTTAACTAATAAATGAGTGCACAGGTTGTGGCCAGTGTGTGTGTATAAGTATCTTTTTCTATTTCTTACTATTTGTTTTAGCCAGATTTTACCAAGGAGGTTGGTCTGATGGCTGCAGGTCAGAAGTTCAGACACCTGCTCATTTCTACTTCTGGAAGAGTGTTTTCAATATATACATAAATTGTTGTAGCGGTGGCCAAACTGAAATATAAAGAAGTGCATGAGCTATCCTTAAATTTGTCATGGGACTTGAAGCTGATTTTTTTTTTGCCTGTAAATTCATCTGCTCATTTGCTACTCAAATGCAAGCTAAGTTAGACTATGCTGAGGTCTGGTGTCTATTGCTGTCAGTACCTACCTCTGGTAGGTACTTGGAAGCTAGCTCAGAAATCTGTGCAGTGTTTCAGTCAGAGTATTTTTTGTGTATTTAAAACCTATCTCCTGCATTGAATTTACTATTTAATTTGCAGTTACAGGTAGAAGTGGCACTATATGGCAG